>NC_069142.1:17788271-17965771 GCF_943734755.1 Anopheles moucheti
TGCATTAGGTTGGTCGTAGTTGATCGGCCAGGCATGAAGCCGTGTTGCTAGGGACTAACATAAGAACGTACATGCAATATTAAACATTGACGGACAACGGATTTGAAAACTTTACTAATAGCACATAGAATGGATATTCCCCTGTAATTGGAGACCAGATTCCGATTACCCTTTTTGAATATAGGAATAAGTAAAGCCAGCGCACGCTCCACTCCTACTACATCGATGGGTAAAGCCCAGCCTCTAATCGAGCACGATCAGAAATCGGACAAGCAAACACCCCAGAGAAGTGGTCGGCAAAAAGGTCACAGACATCTTGAGGAGTAATTGCAGAAGCAATGGTAGAGGACATAAGAGAAGGAAAGGCGGTATGTCGCCTACGAGAATTAACAAAACTCCAGAAGGAACGCGGGTTAGAATGGAAGCCGATCTGTAGCCTAGCTACATAGGTACGATATCGAGACCGGTTGTAGATACGGTGGGCTGAAGCAGCATATTTGTAGAGCTGCCTATTAAAATCGGAACGATTGCGACGATAAGCTCTGAGATACCGATTCTTGTCAGATTTCATTACGCGAAGAGTGCTATTTGACCAAGGTGGTCGAGGGCAAGGTTTAAGAATAGGAGAACAGGAGTGAAGGGCATTTAGGATAGTAGAACTAACAAATGATACGGCAAGATCGACGGACGTACAGGAAAACACAAAAGACCAGTCGGTGTAGGAAAGGATCTCATTTAGCCTACGGTAGTCCGTTTTACGATAGTTGAACATGCTGGGGGAAGGACCCCAGGCCTGATTAGGTGAATCGGGAGCACAGGCAGCAGGAAGGCTCAGAAGTAATTCCAGTGGTGGGTGGTAGTCGTCGATGTTAGATAAGGGAAGCTGCGCCGATGACACCGAGGATGATAATGCTGCCAACTCATTTGCCAAAACCAGGTCCAGTTGACGCCCATGAGCGTTCGGCACTCCACTTATTTGAATTATGTCATGCAGCCGGAACAGATCGAGAAAATTCGAGCTTGAGATTACCACGGACGACTCAGATGTTGGCTTAAAATGTCTTGCGGGTGAGGATGAAGTGGAAACATTGTCCAAGATAAGATGAGATTGGTTGAAGTCGCCGAAGAGATAAAATAAATCGTTGCGGGCCATTTTATCCAATATAGCACCCAAGCTCTCGGACAGCCCGTCGAATAGTAAGGGATCCGAGCTGTGATACGGGGGCACGTAAACAGTCCCGATGAACATGCGTGAGTGCGCAAGACGGACACACACCCATATGAGTTCCAGTGATGGGTGCCGATTGGAGATCTCCCAGGATTCAAGGTTAGTAGAGCACGCAATGAGAACCCCGCCCCCTCTGGAGCGTGTGCTGTTAACTGAGTTACGATCGCAGCGGTAAACATTGTACTTAGTGCTGTCCACGAGTAAGGATGACGGTATTTCTGCATCGAGCCACGTTTCGGTCAACACAATCAAATCATAACGGGACTCGTCTATCGTCAGTCGCAAATCACGGCACTTCGATCGCAAGCCACGGACGTTTTGATAGTAGCAGGATATGTTAGTTCAAGTAAGTTAGACGGTGAATTGGAAGCAGTGGTGTGAATCTGTGCAGGAATTGTTGTGTGGGCAAGCTGTACAGTGTTTGGGTGCAGCTATTCTGCGTTCGGTGATGCAATATTAGGTGCTGAGAGAGATGCATCATTCACGCACGGTCTACCCCGTGTTTGCCGGAATCTTTTCTTCGCAGTTGGTACGCTATCAGGAGGGGAGTGGCTAGGGCATGGAAGCGGCTGAGGCTCACCAACAATGTGTTGTGATGCTATAGTTAGAGCTGCGGCGGAGGCTGGCAAACGGTCATGCGGTGCTGGGAGCGACTGTCATTTGACGGTTCAGTGATTTCAGGATGAACTATTCTGTTGTCGGAGAACTCCCTATATGTGAGATTTGAAGGCCAAGTTTTAATAGCCAGTGCTTTTTGGTGTAGTGAGGCGGGTACACCCACTTTGAAAGATACAAATGACAAAAGGCTGACATCGGCATCTTGTTTCGTAAGTCTGTGTACGATCACGTCTCCAGCATTCAGTGTTAAACAATGCTGCACCATCAGTGAAATCTGCTCCGGCGTGACCGAAGGAGCGAGACGTGTGAAGAAGAGGTGTACGCGGCTCGGGGGGAGGGGGGGGGGACAGTGATTAGGACGTCCTTTTCGTTGGAAACAGCGGTTGTGATGATTGTATGCGTGATGAAACTGGGTACGGCGCGTGTATTCCACGCGCAGTTGGCAATGCGTAGCGGGATGAGCTCAGTGGTGGATAATCCTGTGTTGAATTAGTGTGAGTGATCGGATTGGGCGCTTCATCGATGAGAGAGCGAACAGAAGTTCGCTCATTGATGATGGAGATGAGATCACGTCGCAAGGTGGTAGTAGTTATCTCCAGTTTAGTTAGTACACTGTCAGTCAGCTTCGAAATCGCGTGAGACACTTCGGCCATTTCTTCCAGTATCGCGAAACTCACAGCATTCAGGACACATCCAAACCAAGCCACGGCACTTATTCATGTCACTCAAACCGAGGGCCGAGATACCAGTGCTCTCCATGTGATGCACCGTGTCGCAGTATCCCGCGCAGTGGATAGATTCATCAGTGATCGACGCGTTGCATGTATGGCAAAACATTGCGCTACAGGATGATCGAATAATCGATGATACTAAGTTGTAGGGATGAGAGTTGTGAGAACCTGAGAGAGAGAGCGGTGCGGTTAAGCACGATGAGAACTTGTGAGTGACAGGATGGCTCAGGACTGGGTTTGGAATCGAAAGGCAGACGCGCTTGAGCGACGGACTAAAACGGAATAAAGAAGTGAACTCTACAATTGGCGCAGCCGGTATTGATTTCGATTGGTGGACCTACAGAATTGTAAAAGTAAGTAAGGAAGGAAAGTGGAAGTATAATGGGGGACAACATAGAAATAGCGAAAAGTAAAGAACGTGATAAGTGTATTACGGATATTAGCATGAAGCACAGTGTTACATTTTCCCGAAATGGGGCATGGATGATGGGAATTCGTGGAAGTGTTGTACAGTGGATGAGGATAGTGGAGTCTGGATATATAGTGGAAATCCATAATACCATTGTATTTAAGTAGTTTTGTACCAGTATATATATATGTATATATAGTCATATATTAGGATACAGTTCAAGTGGCAAGTCCGGAGAAATCTGTAGTGCCAGACAGAAGAAAGTGTGAGTCCGACAAGAAGTCGTAGCACAAAAAGGGCAAGTCCGGAGAATTCCGCAGTGCATGATGGAAAAGTGTGAGTCCGGCAAGAAGCCGTAGCACAAAAAGGGCGATTTCGGAGAAATCCGAGTGCCAGATGAAAAAGTGAGTCCGGCAAGAAGCCGTAGCACAAAAAGGGCGATTTCGGAGAAATCCGAGTGCCAGATGAAAAGAGTGAGTCCGGCAAGAAGCCGTAGCACAAAAAGGGCGATTCCGGAGAAATCCGAGTGCCAGATGAAAAGAGTGAGTCCGGCAAGAAGCCGTAGCACAAAAAGGGCGATTCCGGAGAAATCCGAGTGTCAGATGGAAAGAGTGAGTCCGGCAAGTAGCCGTAGCACAAAAGAGCAAGTTCGGGGAATCTGTGTGCCAGATGGACAATGTAACAAAGTGTGAGTCCGGCAAGAACCTGCAGCACGCTACGTTAAATCGTTTGCGGTTGTTAGAAATAGATGCGTGAAAGTGTGCAGAATTATTTTAAGAAGAGACATTTTCTGTGGAAGGCGAACGTATGAAGCAAAGAAGAGAACGTGGGCGCCAAAAGTGGAGCTAAGATAAACGGGTTCGTGGAAATTGGAAGTGCCGGATAAATAGTTATGAAGTTTAGGTACGATAATGAAAAGAAGTATAAAGAAAATGGAATACAAGTTGGGGCGTGTTAATTGTTTTAAATGTCTTATAAACTATAATTGTTTACATGGTATGGTAAGCAAGGATATTTAATTATATTATACCAAATTCCTATTTCGTTGTTTAGAAATGAATACAGAACGGTGGCCACTGGAACCTTTCAACGATGCTGCTAACTCGGCAGATTTGAGACGAGAGTGGGAGGAGTGGCATCGTGCGCTGGAGTTAATTATCAACTTGAAAGCAATTAAAACACAGCATAAAAAACTAGCGTATATGTTGGCGCGAGGAGGAAGGGGTTTGCAAAGAATATTTTTCAATTTAGCTCCAATCCAAGAAGAAGAAGAAGGCGGAATCGTTAAAATACCATTTAAATCTAAGGAAATACCAGTTTACGACAACGCAGTGAAACGATTAAATAATTTCTTTGTGGGAAAAAGAAACGAAAGAATTGAACTCGAAATATTTAGATCGTTGAAGCAAGAAGGTGAGGAATCATTTAACCAATTCGTGCTTAGACTCAGGACCCAAGCTTCAAAATGCGACTTCCAAACAAGATCAGCCAGAGAGATTTTGCATCAAATTACAATTGGAGCAAAAGATGAGAGGGTGCGTGACAAAGGAATGGAGAATACCATGACAATAGATGATTTGATTAATTATGCCATAAATCGGGAAGTGCTAATGAAACAAAAGCGGAAGAATGTTGAGAGAAATGAAGGGGAGTCCCAAATTGCTTATGTACGAAGAGAGGGAATGACAATATCACGGCCAAACACTTGTTCGCGTTGTGGATCATGGCGACATCTAGCAAGCGCGAAAGAGTGCTCTGCACGGCAATCACGTTGCAACAAATGCGGAACAATTGGTCATTTTGCCAGAGCTTGTAAGAAACGGAACATTGAAGAACGAGGAAACACAAGATACCAGTGGAAGAAAACAAGAGAGACGAACACCATGTTGGAAAATAACGAAAATGACCGTTTCAATAGAAATAAACGGGAAGAGGTATAGTATAGACAACAATAATGCGTAAAAGTTATGTCCAGGTTACAGGAGATTGTTCCGGTGGAATAAAATTTTGGAATTGAATCATTATTGACTTTATATTGTCTTCGTTTTAGGAAAAGCAGAGTAACGAGGGAATCACAACTTGTTTCATTGATTGTTTTCCGGTAAAGTTCTTAATTGACTCGGGAGCGGCTATTAATACGGTAACACCTGAAATATGGAATCAACTGAAACACAACAAAGCTGAAATCGCTCACCAGGAAGTAGACAACGAGCTCCGGATAACTGCGTATGCAACTAAACAACCGCTGAAACTTTTAGGAAAATTTGAGGCATGGGTAAAAGTTAATGAAACCAAGCCTAAAGTGTACGCACAATTTTTCGTGGTGGAAGGAAGCGAGAAGTGTTTATTAAGCAAAAGAACAGCAGAATCCTTGCGTGTATTAAAAGTTGGTTTAGAAGTATTTCAAGTTGATCAAAACAAGAAACCTTTCCCGAAATTCCCAGGAATTCAGGTGAAATTGTCGGTTGACAACGGAATAGTACCAAAAAAGATTTCATACTTAAGAGTGCCGATAGCACTGGAAAGAAGAGTCGAATATAAAATCCAAGAAATGTTAGATACAGATATAATCGAGCATGTAAAAGGGCCAGTAGATTGGATTTCTCCGATGGTAGTAGTACCAAAAGGGAAGGATGATATTCGCATATGTATTGATATGCGTGGACCTAATCAAGCTATTCAGCGAGAACATTACCCGTTACCAGTCATAGATACTTTACTTAACAAGTTGAGAGGATCTTGCATTTTTTCGAAACTAGACATCACATCCGCATACCATCACATAGAATTGCACCCGGATTCTAGGAACATCACGACTTTTATGACAAACAAAGGACTAATGCGATTCAAAAGACTGATGTTTGGCATAAATTGTGCTCCGGAAATATTTCAAAGAACTATGAGCCAAATGCTAATAGGAATTGAAGGGGTGGTGATATATATCGATGATATAGTAGTCGCTGGAGAATCAAAGGAGCAGCATGATCGTCGTCTGCAAGAAGTATTAGAAACCTTAGATAAAAATAATGCCACACTCAACAAAGATAAATGTATTTTTGGAACATCAAACTTAGAGATTCTTGGATACAATATTAGCGCGAAAGGAATAGCTCCATCTGAAGAGAAAATAACAACTATCAAAAATTTCAGGAAACCAGAGACAAAAGAAGAAGTTAGGAGTTTTTTAGGATTAATCAATTTTGTTGGACAATTTATTCCAGATCTATCGACAAAATCGGAACCATTACGGAAATTTATACGAGGCGACACTAAAACATTTGGTAAGGATGAAGAATCAGCTTTTGATGAACTAAGAAAGGAACTGTGTAATGCAGGAAGACGACTAGGGTTCTTTGATCCTGAAGATGAGACTGAATTGTATACGGATGCATCTCCGGTGGGTCTAGGAGCGGTCCTAGCACAACGGACAAAGTCAGGGGAAGCTCGTATAATTAGTTTTGCGTCTAAAGGACTAACGAAAACCGAAAGGATATATCCACAGACGCAACGTGAGGCTTTGGCTATAGTATGGGCAGTGGAGAAATTTTATTACTATCTATTTGGAACAGATTTTACCATCTTCACTGACCACAAAACTCTACAATATATTTTTGAGGGCAAACATCAGACTGGTAAAAGAGCTTGTTCAAGAGCCGAAGGGTGGGCTCTTCGCTTGCTTCCCTACAGATACAAAGTGAAACATATTCCTGGGCCTACTAATGTATCTGACATATTGTCGCGACTGTGTCCCGTACCTGGAGACAAGCCATTTGATGATAATACGGAGCATTTCCTGTATGCTCTTGAAGACGAGCATATCGCAATTACTCTACCGCAAATTAAAAAAGACACAGCTCAAGACGAAGTGTTAAACAAAGTCATGACGGCTATTAACAATCAGTCATGGGATCCATGTTTGGCACATTTTCAAGCTTTTTCGAAGGAATTAGGAATAATAGATGGAATAGTTGTTAGAAATGATAGAATAGTTCTTCCGGATAGTTTACGGCGACAAGCATTACAAATAGCACACAGAGGCCATCTCGGTGTGGTGAGTATGAAGAGGAATCTCAGAGAAAGATTATGGTGGCCGTATATGGATCGCGATGTAGAAAATTACGTGCAGGAATGTGAGGGGTGTTCATTAGTTGCGCCTTCGGGACCGGCAGAACCCATGATCAGAAAAACAATGCCGGAACGGGCTTGGCAGGATATTGCTATTGATTTCTTTTCTGCAAAAGAATGCGCAACGTTTTTGGTGATAGTTGACTATTACAGTAGATATATGAGAATTATAGAAATGAGTAACACATCGGCAACAAAAACAATCGAGGCACTAGAATCAGTGTTTAAAGAACAATCGTACCCGGAAACAATTAGAAGTGACAACGGTCCACCATTTTCGAGTGAGGAGTTTAAAACATATTGTAGTTGAAAGAATGTGAGATTAATACATACCATTCCCTATTGGCCCCAAATGAATGGGTTAGTAGAAAGGAACAATCAGGGAATTCTGCGAGCATTACGCATAGCCAAAGCCATAAAATCAGACTGGAGAGTGGCAATCAAGGAGCACGAGCACATGTACAACTTAACACCACATACGACAACTGGAAAAGCCCCATTAGAATTACTGACTGGAAGACCAGTAAAGGACCTTCTCCCCTCACTAAAGACAGATCCTAGCTGGATTAGAGATGAAAGTACTAAAGATACGGATGCAATACATAAAATGAAAGGGAAAATTTACGCCGATAAGAGACGTGGGTCGAAAGTTTCTGAAATTCTAGTAGGAGATAAAGTAAGAATACGGAATTATGAACTGGGAAAGTTGGAACCAAGGTGGTCGAGGGAGTTCTATGAAGTAGTAAAAAAGGAAGGAAATGATACAATAGTAATCAATGACCAAGGAGTGCAATACCGTCGGCCGGTTGCACACATTAAGAAGATACAAGCAAAAACAATTGTACAGAATAGTAAAAGAAAAGGAACGGTAACTGTTTCAGATAATCGAAACAAAATCAGACCAAAACGAATATGTAAACTTCCTGCGAGGTACCAGTAGATGATTTTTTTTTCCATTTTTTATTTGGACGAGAAAAGGGATGTAGGGATGAGAGTTGTGAGAACCTGAGAGAGAGAGCGGTGCGGTTAAGCACGATGAGAACTTGTGAGTGACAGGATGGCTCAGGACTGGGTTTGGAATCGAAAGGCAGACGCGCTTGAGCGACGGACTAAAACGGAATAAAGAAGTGAACTCTACATAAGTGAGCTGGTGTGAGTGATGGTGCACGTGCGACCGTATGGAGTGATGTGGTAGTGCAATTGCTTAGGTAGTTAAAAGAACGATGACTAAGCGATAGTGAGAATGGCGAAGTACCAAAAGCACTCGACGGCACCGAGCACAATTTCACTCAACACGGGTTAGAAATCCGGAAACAAACGCTTAAAAAACACTTTAGTAGGCTCAGGACTGATTAGCGGCACGAAGGGCAGCAAAAGTTCGCGGGAACATCTGAGAAAAACAGCCGACGTTACGATATACGCGCGGAGCGAAACAGAGACACATCCGATCTCGTGTAATGACTGGTCGTGTAAATGTGGGTCGGTGACTTCAGCGTCATGATGATATGCGGTGACACACGTTTCCTCTCGCTTTTCCAGTGTTCGATGCAGGATAGTCGGCGTCATGACTAGCTTTGATAATTGATAATGGTAATTGATAAGTGATTTCATCTTCGTTGTTCGTGAGGGCTGATATCATCGGTAGGTAGGTCTTTAAGAGCGTACCAAACTGCGTCGTGGCAGCGTCTGTCTCAAATGCTATGGGAGCGACCGCCGAAGCATTCCAGAGTGAAACCTCGACAATAGCAATAGGACATGTAACCACAATAAAACACTAGACAAACATCTGTAGCAATGACTAAACAAAAGGAAAAACAAACAAGAACAAACGATAGTGCGTACTACCTATAGGATGGGGGATGGGAAGGAATTATAGGGTGATTCCGATCTCTTTGGCGAAGTCGAACAGAATCCGTGCGTACACGTAGTCCTTCTGACCCAGAATGTCGCGAATTGGCACAGCAGCGGATCTTCCTGATGCCCGAACGGCTGCCAGAAGACCGGGTCTTGAGGCGTCGAATTCACCACATGACCAGAGGATGTGGTCGATGTCATGGAATCCAACACTACAGCTACAAACCTTGGAGTCGGACATACCTATACGTTGAAGGTGCGCATTCATTGCATAATGGTTCGACATGAGTGTAGACATCATACGAATGAACGCACGACCTACCGGGAGCCTGTGAAACCAAGGACGCAGAGATACCTGTGGTGAGATTGAATACAAGAACCTCCCGAGCTCATCGTCATCCCACATGCGCTGCCAGCGAGCCATGCATAGCTGTTGTGGGGTGCGCAGAAACTCGTGAGGGGGAATCGACCTCTCAAAAAAGTTGTCCTCAGAGGCACCTCGTTTGGCCAAAAGATCTGCCTTTTCTTTTCCGGGGATACCGTAATGAGCAGGCAACCAGATAAGCGATATTCGAAACGCTTTGTTGTACAGAGAGCTCAGTATATCCAAGATTTTTCGGATAAAGTAATCAGAGCTCTTTATAGCCTCAACGGATTTCAGTGCTTCGACAGCGCTGAGGCTGTCTGTGAATATAAAATACTGATCCGGAGGACTCGCACTTATTAGTAACAAGGCGTAAAAAATAGCTGCCAGCTCAGCTACATAGATTGAGCATGGCTGTCTAAGTTTGTGGAAGATTTCAGTGCATGTGTTAAATACACCAAAGCCCGTGCCCACCTCCGAAGAGAATCCATCAGTAAAATACTGGTTATTATGGGGTTGGCCATATTTATCCACAAAAATGCTGGGAATTGCCCTCCAGCGAAGTTCATTTTTAATGTTCTTCATTTCCTCCCTCATCGAGGTATCGATTACTAGAAGGGAATTGTAGGACTCCAGTAAACTGGCGCAGTTAATTGCTCTTGTGGCGCTAGGGTTTGCCTGTAAAGATACAAAATCACGATATACATCCATGATTTTGCATTTAGAACCTGCCTCTTGTAGCGATTTGAAATTATCAATCACTAGAGGATTAGATGCTGTGGAACGTAGTAAAAGGCGAAGCGATAGCTGCAAAAATATCAGTTTCAGCGGCATCACTCCGGACATCACTTCTAAGGACATTGTATGAGTGGACTTCATACTGCCCAGCGCAATTCTAAGACAACGATATTGAATACGTTCTAGTTTTATGATATGCGACTTGGCTGGCCAATGGAAGCAGATGCATCCGTATTCCAAGACGGATAAGATCGTTGTCTTGTACAGCCGCATGAGATATAATGGGTGTGCACCCCACCAGAAGCCTGTGACTGTTCGGAGGAAGTTGATTCTTTTGGCACACTTAATTGCCAGTTGATCTACATGTGACCTCCACACATTTTTACCATCAAACCAAACACCTAGGTATCTAAAAGTTTGGGCAATCGTGATTTTTTTTTCCATATAAAAATATGTCAAAATTAGGTTTGTACACGTTGGCAAGCCTATTTTTCGGTGTGTCGTAATGAAACGAAAAAACAAGCATTTCAGTCTTTTCTGGAGAAAACTCGATACCTAGGTTATTTGCCCACACCTGTAAATTGTCAAGCGTGGTTTGCAAAGGGCTTTGGAGACCTACGATGCTGTTGCTAGCGACTGAGACAACACCATCATCTGCCAATTGCCTTAAGCTGCAATTTGGCGCCGGGCAAGAATCTATGTAATTGACATATAAATTGTACAAAATGGGGCTCAAACAGGACCGTTGTGGGAGTCCGAAGAAACTGATTCGTCTTGTTTGAATCAGACCATTATCGAAATTCATTGCATTTTCGGAAAGGAGGTTTCAAAGGTAAGTGTTCAACTTTAGACTTAAACCCGTGTTTTGAAGTTTTTGACCCAGTATATTTATAGATACCGAGTCAAAAGCCCCCTTGATATCTAGACATACAGAGGCCAACATCTCTTCACGAGTATGTGCCAACTCTATTTCTGTAATTAGAAGCGCCAATCAATCGTTTGTACCCATACCTTTGCGAAAGCCAAACTGGGTACGGGACAACAGTCCGTTGGATTTCAACTAGTTGTCCTCTCGAGCACCTTGCGCAAGCACGAAAGCAAAGATATAGGTCTGTATGACCCGTACTCTGATGCCGGTTTGCCAGGTTTCAAAATTGCGACTACTTTCACTTCTCTCCATTCTTGCGGGACGACATTGAGTTCCAACATCTTGTTGAAGATGCTCAATAATCGTCTCTTCGCCAAGTCTGGCATGTTTTGAAGCAATTTGCTTGTAACATTGTCCAGTCCTGGAGAATAATTTTTGCAAGAAAGTAGAGCTAGGGAGAGCTCGACCATACTGAAGGGCGAGTCCATGATAGGATCACTGCAAGGCGCATGTTGTTCAAATTTTTGCGCAGGAACGAAATCAGGCTCTATCAATTTGCAGATAGAGTATGTCCAATCTCCCGAAAATTTCTCGCTCTCGTTGGAGAATTTGCTATTTTGCATCCTTTTACCCATGTTCCACAACGAACGGAGCGAAGTGGAAGGCGGGAGGCTTTCGACGTATTTCCGCCATAAGCCCCTTTTTTGCTTTTAGCAGATTTCTGCATGTCCGTTCTAATGCTTTATACTGTTCGTATAGAACATTGGAACCATGGCGTCCTTATTGGCCAAATGCCTTCCTCTTCGCTACAAATGCAGCTTAACAGTCTCTGTCCCACCAAGGAGTAGGAGGTTTGCTAAAGGACCTTGCTTGGTGGGGTCCCCTTGTTTGGGCTGCAAGGGCACACTCGTTTATACATTCTACGAGTTTTTTATATTCCACGAGTGGATCAAAACTGGAGTTTATAGATGGCAGCGAAGCTGACATTAGTTCGCTGTATCTTGCCCAGTTGATATTCCTTGTCAGGTCGCATTTGACAGGAGCATTATCAACCTGACGATTCCTACCAGTGAAGACCATTTCAATCGGTAAGTGATCGCTGCCATTGGGGTCCTGGATAACCTTCCACGAAGTATCCAGAGCAAGCGACACTGAACATAGAGACAGGTCTATTGCACTTTCACGCGCCAAAGGCCCTGAAACCCTAGTAGCTTCACCGGAGTTTAATATTGTCAAGCTATGTTTGTCGCAGAAGTCCCTGATGACTGGAGCACGTAAGTCGTCTTTGGTGCATCCCCAGTCGTGTCCATGGGAGTTAAAATCTCCCAGGATAAAAATGGGTGGTTTTACACCCGTTGCTATATTTTCAAGATCCCTAGTCATCTTCTCTATTTCAATCCCGGCTCGTCTAACTGTCTAACTGTCGTCTAACTGTCTAACTGTCGACCTGTATGGTTGCTCTGAGTATCGCTCCGTGTTCCGTCTCAAGTTCCAAAGTATATATAGTTGGTTTTTGTGTTCTGAAGCGTGTATTTGCTGCTCCATAGCCATTACATACGTGTGTCATCGCTGTATCGCCCATAACTTGTGTCTAGCACAGCCTTTTCCGAGTTTTGGTTCCTTCGGATTGTCTCTGTGCGTCCCAGCGTCTATTTCGACAGCCATCGCTCTCTGCGTACCACCATTCATCTATTGGCTCCCGACGCAAGCTATGGATCGTATATGCAACTCTTGCGCCACTGAAATCAACGATGAGTTGATCCGCTGCTACCTGTGCGATTCGCCTTTTCACATGGGCTGCGCGTCCATCCCTGAGGATGTGCTTAAGCTGGCAACACAGTATGCACAGCTGCACTGGTGCTGCATTGGCTGCAACAATGTTGTAATCAACCCACGCACCAAACGAATCAAACAAGTGGTAGTGCAATCCAACGTTCAAACTGCTATGGCTGCAATTGCCGACTGCCTAAAATCAGCACTCGAACCACTTGCAAAGGAAATTCGTTCCAGTTTCTCGCAATTGAACGAGGCTAAAACTCCGCTTTGCAGTCATCCGCCTGCCAAATTGCGTCGTCTCATCCCAGCGAAACGTCTCTTCTCTGAGGTTGCGATGGGTTCGCATTCATCTCTTACGAAAAGACGGATGAATAGCAATATCAACAACAACAACAACAACAACAACAACAACATCAACTCTAACACAAATCCATCGATCGTTGAAAACATGTGTACTAATGTTAACACAAAGCAACATGTTCGTACGAACATCCCGCCCGTAATTGTGGGATCCGATGTAGTATCACCTACTCTACCGACGGTGGAAAATAGTCATGTACCGAAACTATGGCTACATCTAGCGAACATAGCTCCCAAAACATCATGCGAGCAAGTGGCAGAATCTGTAAAGCGTCGCCTTGACACTGACGACGTGATCGCTTTCAGTCTGATCGGAAGAAACATTGATCCTTCAACCTTGAAATCAATGTCCTTCAAAGTTCGGATTCCCGCATTCTTACGTGACAAGGCGTTATCCACATCGGTTTGGCCTTCTAATCTCCGTGTGCGTGAATTCGTATTGCGTGAAAAACGTCCTGCTCCAATGCACCAATTAGCCTGCCTCACTCCACTGCACAATCCAGTAACACCACCACGCAATATCACTGTACAGCAGTGCGCTGAGCCGCTATCGGATGCCGCACTGAACCACACAATTGTTTCCGCAACGTCACCTAATAATTTGGACACACTGAATCGCTCGTTCGTCTTATCTATGCCACGTAATAGTGAGGATCGCCAATCCAGACCACATTTTTCCTGATGCTATGTCTCACACGCAATCGCCACATTGTAAATGTAAATCACCGCTCGGATCAGCCTGCTGTCATGATCCTGCTGTCATGCACTCACCGAAGTCGCCAGCATCCTCGCCAAACTTTCACATCTATTATCAAAATGTGCGTGGGCTTCGGACCAAGCTAGCAACGCTTCGCTCCTGTATCGACTCCTTGGACTATGACATCTTTATTCTCACGGAGACCTGGCTAGATGATACCATCCCATCGGCGTTGATCTTTGACGATAGTTTCACCGTGTACCGATGCGATCGTAGCCCTCTATCTAGCAACTGTCGTCGTGGTGGTGGTGTGCTGATCGCGTGTGCTTCATCCATATTATCCCGCGAGATCTCATTATCGGCAACTTCTCTGGAACAAGTATGGATTCGGGTAACACTACCACATGCATCATTGTTCATCGGCACTGTTTACATCCCACCGTCTGTCAGTTGCAACACATCGACCGTAAACACACTTGGTGATAGTATCAGCGAATTACTAGCGTCCGTAAAACCTCCCGATTTTGTCCTAGCTATCGGCGATTTCAACTTTCCATCTCTTTCTTGGCAATCTACGTCAGGGCCACAATTGAACAGTCACAGGTTTGCACAGCCTTTCGTGCATTACATTCCTTTATCTACTTCGGCTTCAAGTTGGCCCTTTGTTGATATTATTAATGAGAACGACCTTTTTCAACTGTCAGGTATCAAAAATGCGAATGATCGTCAACTTGATCTTGTATTTGGTAATTCTCAAGCAGCTGCTATTTGCTCAGAAGTATTAAATGCGCCGATAGCCCTCACCAATATAGACAACCATCACCCAGCACTTGAATTATCTCTACCTGTACCAAACTTGACAAAACACAGCCAACTTAATGTTAAGCGTCCACGCATATTAAATTTTAGGAAATTTGACTATCGTAAATTTGAATGTTTATTATTAGGGCAAGATTTTAGTTTTTTACTCTCTGACGACAATCTCGACAATATTATACAGCTTTTCACTGATAAGGTTCGATGCCTGTTCCCTTTATGTTGTCCATTCCTCCCGCTCTCCCATGGTCCTCCTTGGTCGGATCGGTATCTACGTGTATTACGGAAAGATAAAAACCGGTCGTTAAAAGACTATCGCAGAACACGTTCTGCATTCCATTTTCAAATCTATAAATATGCAGACACCGCTTACCGTAATTATAACCGTAATAGATACCGCTCGTATATTTCCCGCATGCAAGCTCGCCTACTGTATCAACCAAGATCATTTTGGCGCTTCGTAAATGCGCGTCGGGGTCAACAAAATCTCCCATCCTCTATGTTTCTTAGCAGTGAGAATGCTTGCACCCAACAAGGCATATGTGATCTCTTCGCCAAGCACTTTGCTAGCGTTTTTGTGAATCCGGCAAGTCGTACTGTACCTTTGGCTGATGGTCTATCCTACACCCCAGAGATAGTTCTCCATTGTAATGTGCCACTTGCGTCGGATGCTTCTATTATGTCTGTCTTGTCTAAACTAAAATTGTCCTTTTCTCCAGGGCCTGATGGTATACCATCTTGTGTCATCAAAAATTGTTGTTCTGTGTTCTCTCCTATCCTAGCAGCACTTTTCAACAAATCGCTCACCCAAGGTTATTTTCCTAAACTGTGGAAGACAGCATTTCTTATACCAATATTTAAAAAAGGCAATCGATCCGACATTTCCAACCACAGAGGAATTTCCATCCAAAGTGCATGTGCTAAAGTATTCGAGTCTTTTGTCTACTCCTCAATACAACCTTGTGTTTCGTCAATTATATCCCAACATCAACATGGTTTCATGCCAAAACGATCAACTTCGTCCAATCTTATGTGTTTCATATCCTTCCTTTTTTCACACCTTGTTGCTGGTAGGCAAGTTGATACAATTTATATAGATTTCCGAGCAGCTTTCGATAGCATACCACATAAACTGTTAACGTCAAAACTAGCCAAACTTGGTTTTAAAGATCCTATGCTAAGGTGGATCTCATCCTTTCTATCTAATCGTAAATATAGTGTTCGTGTTGGTAGCTCTCTGTCCTGTGAATTTACTGGTCTGTCTGGGGTTCCCCAAGGAAGCGTCCTTAGTCCTCTGTTATTTATCTTATTTATAAATGACTGTATTAATGTTTTACCCCATAACGGACACTTGCTATATGCCGACGATATTAAAATATTTCTTCCTGTGTCTTCGACAAATGATGTATGTCTGCTTCAATCCTACCTTGACTCTTTCTGTTCATGGTGTGTGGCTAATGGGCTTGAACTTTGCGCGCAAAAATGCTATTCTGTATCCTTTGGACGTCACAACGCTAGGAAAACAATCACAAACTACTCACTTCTCAACTCTACCATACAACGAGTGTCTCTTGTAAAAGACCTCGGCGTATGGCTTGATGAGTCATTGTCCTTTAAGGTACATATAGACAGTGTGGTGGCTAAAGCTCGCAAAGTTCTAGGGCTTGTATGTCGGCTCTCAACGGATATTCGTGACCCTCTCTGTCTAAAGGCGCTGTATTGCTGCTGGATTAGATCTACTATTACATATGCCTGTGAGATCTGGGCTCCTGCCGGTGTCACCGCTCTTCAAAGAATAGTTAACATAGAAAAAAAGTTTACTAGAATTGCAATCGGATCATTGATTCGACACTCCAATGTTCCGATGCCTTCCTACGCCGTTCGTTGCAGAATGCTGGGAATTGTAAATCTTAAATCACTCCTCTCACATACGCAAGCCATTTTCATCGCTAAGATTCTCCTCAATAATATTGATGCCCCATCCTTACTATCCAAGCTTAACCTATATGTTCCTTGTCGTCGTCTCCGTTCCCGTCCTCCTTTATTCATCCCGGCTCGCCTTACCTCTTTCGGCCAAAATGATCCTTTTCTGCGAGCTATGAAATCTTTTAACTGCGTTTTTTATCATTTCGATTATAACATCTCGGTATCTACTTTTCGAACTCGACTAATGAATGACTCCTTGTAATCCTGTATGTTTAGTCTGTTTCCTCCTCCTCCTCTGACATGTTATTAGATTTAAGATTAGACTATAAGATTACTTTTGTTAAGCCTTATGGGCGGACAAATTATTTTTCCATAAATAAATAAATAAATAAATAAATGACTGGAGCACGTAAGTCGTCTTTGGTGCATCCCCAGTCGTGTCCATGGGAGTTAAAATCTCCCAGGATAAAAATGGGTGGTTTTACACCCGTTGCTATATTTTCAAGATCCCTAGTCATCTTCTCTATTTCAATCCCGGCTTTCGGAGGGATATAGACAGATGCAAAAGATAATTCAAGATCGCTTTGCTTTGCTTGTATTGCGGCACATTCAAAAACTTGTAGTAAGGGCAGGGGCATCGGGAAAAAGGGTAAATTTCTCCGGTCACCAATCAACACACCACCACCACGACTATCCCTACCTGTAGTAATTTGATCGTGACGGATGATGTTATATCCGTGGAAGGTTATACTTTTACCAGGGGTAAGCCAGGTTTCAGCGATGGCAAACACATCTGTTTTGTGCTTGCCGACCAGGGTTTTAAAAAGATCTATTTTTTCAAGAAAACTTCTACAATTCCATTGGAGTATGTTAGCCATTGGAACTTTAGTTGTCCAATTGCGGGCCATTGCCCAAGCCACTGCTTTAGGGCGCCTTGTATTAAAGGACGCGCCATGGTAATAATGCTTTTCAGTGGCTCTGGGATGCCCAGTACTGAAATCAGCGAATCGATCAGACCTGACAATGGGACCGATTCTTGTAGGGCTTGACGATGAGCCCTCAGCTTTTGCTGTAGCTTAGGTCGGGAGTTGGGTGCTGGGGACAGGATTGGACTGGAAAGAAGCGTCTCGTCTTGCCGGGGTTTTACCGGGATATGTTGACGAGGGGCACTTGCTAGACGAGGGGTTGCCGAGGAAGGTGATTTTTTTTGCCTTTTGCAAAGGCAGATTTTTTCTCCGTGGAAGGTGTAGCCTTCTTTGGGGCCTTCCTGCGACGACGAGTCACTTTCCTCTTCACTCTCACAACCACCTCCGAGACAGTTGGGCGCAGAGTCTCCGTACTGGAAGGGATTGTCTCCTCCTCCAGGAGACGGAAAGCGTTTTCGCTTGAAGGGCCACCCACCAGAACTGAAGCGTAGGAGCCACGTGCCAGCTGATATTAAGCTTTTTTAAGCCCAGTCCGTTAATTTTTTCTGTTAGTTGCGTTAGTGTGTGTGTTAACGCTACGATCTAGAATTCCTTGTTATTCGTTATATGTCTGGAATTGAACTGCGGTTGGTCTGTATATTAGAGTGATCACTTTCCTGGTTCTACTAATTAGTACTTTGAAGTGATATATTGAAAAATATATTCAAAAGCGAATCATTGCGATCACCAAAAACGCACAAAAAGTTAAGATATTTTACCGTTAAAGTGTTAGTGCATTAACATTTTCTTAATACCATGTTTTCCATGTAAATAATTACTATAATATTTCTTCAGATGCCTTTCAATATCGTGGAAACGACTGATGCAAGAGGCCATAAGGAGCTGTTAGCAGTTCCTGAGCCATGGATACAAGGAACGAGTAAAGGAAAATCATACCTAATGTGGCCAAATGTTCGGCAGAAGGATCGACTTAACGAACTAATCGAAAATGATGCCAGCGTCCCAGCCAATTCGTGGGAAAGGATTTTGTGCAAAATTAAGCGTTCCGGAATTGATACATTGGCAGAAGCGAATAAGAATATTCAGGAAATGTGTTTGGTGTCTGCGACAGATTCAAGTGAAGTAGAACTCCAAAAATCACGACAAAAAATACCTACCCAAAACTCTCGCAGCAAAGTAAACATTGATTTTGAAGGAATGCTAGAAACCGAGCTCGAGTGCGCGTTAAATGAAAGTTCAGTGCAATATTCACAAGAAAACGCTGTTGTGGAAGATGACACTGAAACTGGGCAATACATATTACATGATTACCAACATTCCAAAATTAGTGATAGATTAGATAGCTTAGAAAACGCCACTGGAACAATAATACGCAAGATAGATTTTCAAACGAACAAAACCATACCGAATTTCAACCCCGAAATCAATCATCGTTTGGACAGATTAGAACACATAACTTCAACCATCGCCGCAAAGTTAGATATTTTACTAGATAAATCCATAACTCCCGTAAACCTACGCCGCAAAACCATTAACATAGGTTTTGAAATTATCAGCAGTGAAGAAGAAATCAAAACTTTTGAAGCAAATCTGAATGAAATAAGTTATTTTAATGAAATTTCTTCATGGTAGGAAGACAATATTTTTGAAATTACTCCAGACAATAGAATGGTCGAAATTTTGAACTTACTATTCACAAAACAATTTTTAACTGAGTTCAGTTGGACCGGAATTAGCAAAGGAAAACAAAAAATAGCAATGATGACTTTTAAAAACATTTTGGAATTATTTAGATTTCACGGCAGCACGAACGATACCACAATTACACAGAAAGATGTAGCTCGTTTTTATGAGGAAATTAAAAAATGCGGCAAAACGGGTTTTAATTAAAGGATTGCGTAAAAGCACACAACACAAGCATGCATGAAAATATATTTTTTACTTTAAGTTTATATTACATTAATATTATTAGTTAAATGTATATTTATAGATATTATTGTTCATGAATTCAACGTGTGTATTGAAGGTATAAAAACAAATTCTCCGGTTTTTTTTAGTTCCTACAGCTATTAACTTACATTTAATGTCGTAGAAACTTATTTTCTCCTCTGTGCTTGAGATTTTGGTAGCATTTCCTACATAAATATTTAGGACAGACGATTTGAAAGGATAGTCAAAAAAATCCGCTATTCCTGCATTACTCTACCATAAAATTCACGTGCAAGAGGCGCTTTGGAAGAAATTTTAGAAAATCGTACAATTTTTTGTAGGTTAGTCAAAACCCAACAATCACGTTTATTATCCTGTAGCTTGAAGTATAAGTTATTTCCGTTCTTTGATTCTTATTCGTACTGAAAAAAATGCTCAAGCTCAGATAGTCTGTTAATCAGCTTTTGCAAATCCTGGCGCCTGCTCCGTAGTAATTTTTTTAAATGCTGTAGTTTGTTTTCAAATGGGTACGTTGAAAGAGTATTGAGCGCACCAAAAAACTCTACTTCGTCATATATATGTAACAGATTATAAATATTACTTGTAAGAAACTGATCCCCATAAATGTTACTGTATTGGACTACAAATTCTTTTAACATTTCTTTTGCAACGTGCCAATTTTTTTTATAAACATTTGTTGACAAAAGAGTTATAGAACAAAAAAGCAATAAGAAGTGCCGGTATATGTCCTCGGGTAACATATCCTTAAGCACCACAATTGCTGCATAATGCAGGAATGAACTAAATTCCGAACCCTTCCAATATTTAAGTATGTTAAGGCTTCGGAATGGTCTGTGAATCTTTGATGAGAGTTGTATCTGTCGCAACATTTCCGATATTTCTAGAATTTCAGCAGCTGATAGCTTGGCGCGTAGTCCTAAAGTACCTTCTCTCCAACCTTGTAGCAATCTTCGCATCACTCCTAAATCAATGAGATGCAGCCGACCTGCAACAATTATATCTCTGATAATATCTATAAATGGTATCTCAAGCAATGGACTGACTATTTTTTTATGTTTGCCATACGCTTTTTTACGGAAGTCACAATCTGTCCGTAATGCATGGTTCACACCCTTAAAAATAACAGTATGGGACCCATGATGATATTCACCCTGACACGTACATTTCAAACAGCCATTCACTGCATTAAAGTTTGCCACTCCTAAAATAAAAAGAAATATTAATTTGTATTTTAGAATTTTCCTCACAAGTTCTCTTACCTTTTATAAAAGCTCTAGCAGGTGAATCGGCTATTATTGCTCGAAGTTTGATGTTAATTTGTATGTCCATGATGGTTATTCCTGTAACCAATACACTTTTCAATTCATTTACCAACGGTCCTAAATATTCTTCCACATTGCCTGCCCAAGCAACCTAAAGCAACATGCAGCGCTACTTAGCGATAAAAAGAGCGCTTCAATACGATGTACGAGAGCGAAGCGAAACAGTCGAAATGCAGCGCTGCCTCGTTGCCGAAATGTAGCGCTCATGCAGCCAATCCGTGAAACAGCTGCAGCTATCGTAAAGCTTTACAGATTAGCTGCATGAGCGCTACATTTCGGCAATATGCAGCGCATGTATTGAAGCGCTCTATTTATCGCTAAATAGCTAAACATGTTTGTATGTCCATGTCCTTAAAGTTTGAATGTTTCGTTGACATGCTGCTTTCCTCCTCATCACTTCCTGATTCGTTTGCTGTTATTACATTAGGAACGTGACAATTTGCTTCACTATTTGGATATGGTTCTGTTTCTTCTATGGTTCTGTTTCCGGGCTCCTCGATGCTTCCAGTTGGAATTTGTGGTGCCTCTTCGTTTGAGGTCTTTTTATTCATGTACATATCTCTTTTTCGGTATAACACACCAGACTTCCGCAACCTTTTTGCATTCATTTCACTATGTTTGCTTTATCACAACTAAATTCTCCAAGAACAAACCTCACGTACCAAAATGTAGATTGCAAATGACATACACACACCTATATTTGAACTTATACTGTGTGTATTAAGGCGATTTGCCGCAAAATCGCTGCAAAACCGCTGCAGGAGAGGTTGCTTGCAGCGAAACTTTTTCAGTCAACGTGAATCGCTGCAAAACCGCTGCAGGAGAGGTTGCTTGCAGCGAAATTTTTCCAGTCAACGTGAATCGCTGCAAAACCGCTGCAGGAGAGGTTGTTTGCAGCGAAACTGTTTGACTTCACGACATTGGCTTACAATTGGCTATAAGAGCGCTGCATGAGAGGTTTCTTGCAGCATAACTTTTACAGCAGCGAAAATCGCTACAATATCGCTAAAATAGCGCTCTGCGAAACTTTAGCGTTAAAAGTAGCATGTGAAGCAAATATAGCTATAATGCAGCGCCTCATGCTGCTTTAGGCTGCTTGGGTGGTTTTGTTGTACCGCAAAAAACTCCAACAATCATTGGAGGAGTGTTTGGCAACTCGTGCAAGTTTAAAAGGATGGGCCAAAATTGCGTACTACTGCTTCTATATAATGGTAGACCATCAACGAAAAGATTAAGAGACATCTCTTGAAAGGGCGGACTTTTTTTTCTGAAAAATTCATGTATCGGAATGAGTGAAAAAGTAGGAAAAAAAAAGTAAAAATAACAATAAAACTTACAAGAAATAGGTTGAAATGCATTTTTCAATACCGTTGTACCAAAATTGCCCTCCATTTATATGCTTAATGTCTGCCGGGGTTCTTTTAGTGCGAAGCAACGTTCTGGCGTCATTCGAAAGGTCGCTTTGATATTTGCAGTTCAATATCTTCAATATCATGTTTATTGATTGATGCGATTGATTGGTGGATAAAGCCCATTATTTCAGACATTCTTCAGTATTCATATTTTTAAAATCATTCTTATCTGGTATTAGTCCTTCGTGTTCATCTTCCGACGCAGAACTTTCCGAAGACTGTTCAATTAAGTCTGGAATATTGATTGTTGGCGCTAAGAACAAAAGTAATCGGTAACCATAACATAATCTAACTTAATGTTTGTTTACTATGACACACCTGCAATATCCAATAGCTCGCTCTCAGTTGAATTGATGTTCTTCTCAAATAGTTCACGTTTTATCTTATCACGTTTACGATAGATTTTCACCGATTTTTTAATGCTTTGTGAAAACATTTTATTCTCGCGTATACCTTCCCGAAACTGATGGTGTCTGTTTGTGACGCCTATTTTTGGCAGATGACAGATGAGGACAGATGAGTTTGTAAACAAAGTACCATCGAGTACCGTGTGCTTCCTAAAGAACCGCATAGTTCCGTCGGGAACCTTTAACCGACTACCTTGGAACTCAATAGTTCCATCGTGCGCTGCACACGTGCAGGTTCACACACGGTTCGCTTTTTCACTAAGCAGCCCTTGTTGTATCAGAAACCAAATTTCCAAGAAATTCCGCCTAGCGCACGGCTTACTGTAGCAAGCACAACATTTTGCTACCAGAGCGTAAGATGCTTCCCGAGAGTGATCCGTTCGCACCCGAAAAACAGGGTATAAAAGGGGATCCTGCGCTGGTTTTAATCAGTTATTAGTGAACGCGCAAGGACTAAGGACAGTTCCATCCGCTCTCGCAAACTCACCACGTTAGCTCTCGCAGCTTCAACAAGTCGGCTCTTGCAGCCCCACCACGTCGGCTCTCGCAGCCTCACCACGTCGGCTCTCGCAGCCTCACAACGTTCGGCTCTCGCAGCCTCATCACTTCGGCTCTTGCAGCCTCACCAAGTCGGCTCTCGCAGCCTCATCACGTCGGCTCTCGCAGCCTCATAACGTTCGGCTCTCGCAGCCTCAACACGTCGGCTCTCGCAGCCTCACCACGTTAGCTCTCGCAGCTTCAACACGTCGGCTCTCGCAGCCTCACCACGTTAGCTCTCGCAGCTTCAACACGTTGGCTCTCGCAGCCTCACCACGTTGGCTCTCGCAGCCTCAGCACGACGGCTCTCACAGCCTCATCATCCGGCTTTAGGCCCATCGAGGAAGACCTGGCCTTCGAGCCCATCGAGGAAGACCGTGTCTTTAGGCCTATCGAAAAGGCCTGGCTTTAGGCCCATCGAGGAAGACCTGGCCTTCGAGCCCATCGAGGAAGACCTTGGCTTCTAGCCCAACGAGGAAGACCTGGCCTTCGAGCCCTTCGAGGAAGTCCTGGCTTTCGAGCCAACACGAAGACTGTTCATTGTTAAAAGATAATAAAACACAACGTAGGGTAAAAGTGAACAGAACATTTGGTGCGTAGTGACCAGGATACGTATTGGACAAACAACTGTGTAGTGATCAGAATACGTGTCGAAGAAAAAACATTCGTGTAGTGCTCAGAATACGTATCGAAAAGTATTCGCTAAAAAGTGACTCAATTTCGTATCGCCAGTGAAGCAACCAAACTACGGAATAATAGTGAAACACAAACTTTCAGTCGACGTTAAGAGTGAATAAGAACAAGGCATCACAATGAGTGAAGAAACCCGCATTCGCACGAAGACCAACAGATTGGAAAGGTATGTAATTTCACTCCGTAACATAGAGAGCTTCGCTAAAGGCTATAGTGAAGATCAAAAGCATCAAGTAGGTGATCGTCTGATTAGACTAGACAAGGTATTCGAGTTATTTGAGTCTGCTGTTGACGAACTATGTGCGTTGCCTATAACAAGCGAATTACAGACAAAAGTTAATATGACCACCTCAGAAATGGAAGAATTATTCTTCAAAACTAAAGCCATTTTGTCTCAAGTAATTCCCATGCAGCACAAGACAGAAGAAGAAAAATCTAAGGAAGAAGTGCCATGTAATCTGAAAGGAGTAAAATTGCCATCCATTAAGCTGGAGGAGTTTGATGGAGACTATAAAAAGTGGTTAACCTTTCATGATAGTTTCAACTCCCTTATTCATACTTCGGATAAAATTAATGAAATACAGAAGTTTCATTATTTAAAGGCCTCCTTAAAAGGAGAAGCTGCGAGTTTGATACAGGCCATCGCTATCACGACGGATGGCTATGAAATTGCTTGGAAAACGCTTGTTGAACGTTATTCCAACAAGGTTTTGTTGAAGAAGCGACATGTTCGTGCCTTGTTGCAAATTTCAAGAGTTAGTCAGGCGAGTGACGAAGCTCTTCGAGAACTGGTAAATGATTTTCAATTACATTTACAAATCCTTCAACAATTGGGAGAAACAATTGACGAAAAGAGTACCATTTTGGTGGAAATTCTGAGTGATAAGCTTGATAAAGCCACTCTTAAGGCATGGGAAGAAACTATTGCCCCCGAAGAGCAACCAACGCTCACTAAAATGATCGAGTTTATCAAACGACGTTCGACCATGTATGAAAGCTTGGGAATAAACGCACAGCCGTTAACATCTATGATCGGGGAACGTAAAAGATTCCCTCAAGAACGCAAGGCATTCGTTAACACAGCATCCACAGGTGTAACGAAATGCGCGTCCTGTGGCCAAGCTCACAAAATTTATCAGTGTACAAAGTTTAACACTCTTAATGTACAAGATCGTCGCAATATGGTCAACCAGAAACGTCTATGTTTCAATTGCCTTAGCGAAGGTCATCAAAGCAAGAAATGTACCTCGAAATACGTTTGCAAGATATGTGGTCAAAATCATAATACGCTTTTACACATCGGTTTACAAGAGAATGACAAGCCTTTACGATCATCTGATGTCCAGCAGCCCATTGCTACCATTAACGCCTCGTCCACTCAGACCAACCGACCAGGTTTTACACATGTTTTGTTATCTACAGTAATGTTAAATGTTATCGGCCTAAATGGAGAGAAATACCCTGTGCGAGCACTTCTAGACAGTGGTTCGCAAATAAGCGTTATTTCAGAACAAGTGTGCCAGCACTTACGTGTTTCTCGCAGGCCAGTTAAGATATCTATTGGAGGTATCAATGGAACGCTATCGAGTGCACGACATGAAATAACTGCAGCAATAGAATCGAGATGTGAGACGTTCAAAACGGTCTTAGACTTTACCGTGGTCTCAAGAGTAACCTATGACACTCCATCGGTTCCATACTCAGCGGTCGATTGGGATATTCCAACCCAGCTAGCGCTTGCAGATCCTCATTACAATACTCCTGGTCGAATCGACATGATTATTGGCGCAAGTCTGTTTTACAACTTGTTAAAGTCTGGGCGATTCAACATACCACATTCGAACATGGCAATGATAGAAACCGTCTTTGGCTGGATTGTCACTGGTTTGGCAACAAGAAATGAGCCCACAGAAGTTCAGCATGCTTCCTGTAATTTGGCAGTAGTTCCAAACATCCAGCAACAGATGGAACGTTTTTGGCAAATAGAAGAACTGCAAGAAAAGAACATGCTCACACCAAACGAGCAAAGGTGTGAAGATTACTATAAAGACACAACTACACGTGATATCCATGGGCGATATATTGTAAAGCTACCAAAGCATCCCGAATATCAGCAGATGATTGGGCACTCGAAGACAGCAGCGCTACGACGATTTGCTTCATTAGAACGTAAACTCCAAGTTAATGAACAGCTAAGAATTCAATACAACAGCTTTATGGAAGAATATATTTCACTTGGCCACATGAGTTTAGTTACAAATGAAAAGCCTGATTCGACAACAACGTATTATCTTCCACATCATCCGGTCATCAAAGAAGCTTCCACTACTACAAAGTTACGAGTTGTATTCGATGGTTCGGCAGTTACTACTACTGGCAAGTCTCTCAACGATGCATTATTGGTTGGTCCGGTAGTACAGGACGATTTGTTGAGTTTGGTAATACGCTTTCGTAAATTTCCGATTGCTTTAATAGCAGACATCGAAAAAATGTACCGTCAGGTATCAGTACATCCTGACGATAAACCATTACAGCAAATTTTATGGCGTTTCAAAACTGACCAACCCATTCAAAGCTATCAGCTTGACACAGTTACGTACGGCCTGGCACCATCTTCTAATCTCGCCTCAAGAACGCTCCTAAAGCTCGCAGAAGACGAAGGTGAAGCCTTCCCACTAGCTGCCAATGCCATCAAACGGCAGCTATACGTCGATGATTTGATAGCAGGAGCTGATGATATTGAAGGAGCCATTCAATTACGCGATGAACTAAATGTACTTCTTCGTAAAGGTGGATTCAAATTCCGGAAATGGTGCTCGAACTCGCTTCCTGTTTTGGATGATCTTCCTACAGAGTTGTTGGGAACAAAATCTGCAAAGGTTTTCGACGAAGATGAGAGCATCAACACACTTGGAATTCGTTGGGAACCACAGGCTGATGTTTTCGGTTTCAACGTTTCTGCAACCATTAAGGCTGAACCCTACACGAAACGAAACATATTATCTGCAATAGCTAAACTATACGATCCTTTAGGGTTCATAGCTCCAGTCATCGTTAAAGCAAAGATTTTAATGCAAGCTCTTTGGGTATCAACGTCGGATTGGGATGAGCAAATTCCCGATCACTTACAAAAGTTATGGATTGCATTTTGTGATCAATTGCCAAGTATACTGAAGTTAACCATTCCAAGATTTGCATTTATCGCGCAGTACCAACAAGTAGATTTACATTGCTTCGCTGATGCATCCGAGGCGGCGTATGGAGCATGTCTATACATCAGAACAGAAGACATCAATGGCAAAACAGCGGTAAGTCTACTAGTGTCAAAATCCAGAGTATCACCCCTAAAGCCTCTTACAATTCCTCGGTTGGAATTATGTGCTGCGCTGCTTGCTGCTCGATTGTTTGATAAAGCCAAAAAGGCATTGTTAATGCCGATTAATAGAAGTGTTTTTTGGTCTGATTCTACTGTGACACTTCAGTGGCTACAGTCGCCACCGAGAACATGGAAAACCTTTGTGGCAAATCGAGTCGCTGAAATACAAGAGCTAACACAAGACGGAAGATGGCAACATGTAGCTGGTAAGGACAACCCAGCTGATCTTGTATCTCGTGGTATGTCTGCAAACGAACTCGTTGAAAGCGACCTCTGGAAAAACGGTCCCTTTTGGTTAAAGGAATCAACGTCATGTTGGCCTCAGAATGTTTTTTCTGCTACCAAGCAAGTCGAAGATGAAAGGAAAGCCTGCGTCATAACATTGGCGTCACAAGCCAAAGAACCTAATGAGATATTTCAGCGTTTCTCATCGTTTTCAACGTTAGTACGAGTTACTGGGTTCTGTTTAAGGTTCATGAACAATTCTCGCAATCCTCATAGCAAACTGACAAGTAAATCTTTATCCGTCAGTGAATTGCGTAAGGCAAAAATGGTGTTAGTTAAGCTCGTTCAAACTGAAATCTTTCCTGACGAACTCAAATGCTTAAAAAAGGGTATTTTAATCCCTCGTTCCTCAAAGTTAAAACTACTCAGTCCATTTATTGACGAAAACGGATTGATTCGAGTTGGCGGACGTTTGCGACAGTCTGGAGCGTCATACGATATTCAACATCAAATCGTCATTCCTGGTTTTCATCCCTTCACACGAATGCTTCTAGCACACACACATCGCAAATCCATGCATCTGGGCGTATCTGGAACATTGGCTGTTGTTCGAGATGAGTATTGGCCACTCAACGGTAAACGAGCTATTCGCAGTGCCATACGGAGCTGTTACCGTTGCTCTAGAGCAAATCCGCAACCCATTCTTCAACCAGAAGGACAGCTTCCGATTGGACGTGTTACACCTTCCAGTGCTTTCACTAGTACAGGACTGGATTACTGTGGTCCATTCTTGCTTAAACCACTTCATCGAAAAGCAGCGGCTCGAAAATGTTATGTCTGTGTGTTCGTATGTTTCAGCACAAAGGCGGTTCACTTCGAATTGGCGCATGACTTAAGCACTCCTACCTTCCTAATGGCGCTTGACAGATTTGTGTATCGAAGAGGAAAACCATTACACATCTATTCGGATAATGGAACCAATTTCATCGGGGCTAGAAATGAGTTAAACGGCATATATCAGATGCTGCATCAAGACCAGCCTTCTCAGCAGATTGCATCACACTTGTCCAACGAAGGTATTCAATGGCATCTTATACCACCGCGTGCACCTAACTTCGGTGGTTTGTGGGAAGCCGCTGTCAAAGCAGTAAAAACTCAGCTTGTTCGTCAACTAGGCACAGCGTTATTAACTTCAGAAGAGTTGAACACCGTGTTGATAAAAATAGAAGGCTGCCTAAACTCGCGACCATTACTACCTTTATCAGAGGATCCAAACGACTTGACATGTTTGACGCCAGCGCATTTCTTAACGCAGGGTAATTTGCGAGTGTTGCCTGAACATCAGTTAACTGAAATTCCTATTAATCGATTAAGTAGATACCAACTTCTCCAGCGATATTCTCAATCTCTTTGGCAACGATGGAAACAAGAATACTTGAAAACGCTCAACATTAACCACCGCGCTAAACGAGATGAACAGCGTTTGAATGTAGGAGATGTAGTTATCATCAAAGATGAGCATTTACCCGCTGTGCAATGGCCATTGGCTCGAATCTTGGAACTACATCCAGGAGCGGATGAAGTCAACCGCGTGGCAACGCTACGCACACCAACTGGTGTCATAAAAAGGGCAGTATCAAAGATTTGCTCACTGGAGTGCGCTAAGGATAATTAGTTGAAAACTGGGTATTTCAAGGCGGCCGGTATGTTGTATCACAAACCAAATTTCCAAGAAATTCCGCCTAGCGCACGGCTTACTGTAGCAAGCACAACATTTTGCTACCAGAGCGTAAGATGCTTCCCGAGAGTGATCCGTTCGCACCCGAAAAACAGGGTATAAAAGGGGATCCTGCGCTGGTTTTAATCAGTTATTAGTGAACGCGCAAGGACTAAGGACAGTTCCATCCGCTCTCGCAAACTCACCACGTTAGCTCTCGCAGCTTCAACAAGTCGGCTCTTGCAGCCCCACCACGTCGGCTCTCGCAGCCTCACCACGTCGGCTCTCGCAGCCTCACAACGTTCGGCTCTCGCAGCCTCATCACTTCGGCTCTTGCAGCCTCACCAAGTCGGCTCTCGCAGCCTCATCACGTCGGCTCTCGCAGCCTCATAACGTTCGGCTCTCGCAGCCTCAACACGTCGGCTCTCGCAGCCTCACCACGTTAGCTCTCGCAGCTTCAACACGTCGGCTCTCGCAGCCTCACCACGTTAGCTCTCGCAGCTTCAACACGTTGGCTCTCGCAGCCTCACCACGTTGGCTCTCGCAGCCTCAGCACGACGGCTCTCACAGCCTCATCATCCGGCTTTAGGCCCATCGAGGAAGACCTGGCCTTCGAGCCCATCGAGGAAGACCGTGTCTTTAGGCCTATCGAAAAGGCCTGGCTTTAGGCCCATCGAGGAAGACCTGGCCTTCGAGCCCATCGAGGAAGACCTTGGCTTCTAGCCCAACGAGGAAGACCTGGCCTTCGAGCCCTTCGAGGAAGTCCTGGCTTTCGAGCCAACACGAAGACTGTTCATTGTTAAAAGATAATAAAACACAACGTAGGGTAAAAGTGAACAGAACAGCCCTCTAGCAGCGTTATGGTTCGATTTCAAACGTTTCAGGCTATTTGGGTAAGCTCTACTCTTATAGTTCAGAAGATTTAGAATAAGATAAAAAGAATTCTCTTCGATTCCAACCATCACCGAGTGCGGACGTAAAATACATGTGAAAGTTTTAGCAACGAATATTATCGCGTTTTGGTTTATTGCTCTTACAAAGTGGTCCTTCGAACCGGATTAGGATTGAGGCAGAGATCGGCAAAGGTCTACCTCGTAACCAGAGACATAATTCAGTGATTTGCTTGCGATAGTTATTTTTGTTGCATTGAAAGGATTTTGTGTGTCAGTGAGCGTTTGCACAGTGAGGTCAACGGTCGTGGAGCGAAGAAGATCTGAAGATAGGACTACCACCATGGCGTTTTTGGTGCGTCACTGCTTCAGGAATCGAAAATCGTAATTTCGTTAAATTCACAGTGGATTGATTAAGTTGAGTAGGAATTTAATCAAGGAATAATTGAACAATTTTGCGCGCGATAGTGAATCCGCGAATAGTGTACCCCGGTATTTGGTTGGTAATTACAACCTGGCAATTAAGTAGTAATATTTCACGTGAAATATTTCTGAAACATTTCAAAGTGTACACCCGTACACAACACGTATTCGCTATTACAACTTTCTAAGGGACGCTTCTACTCCCTGAGAACCTGTTCGGTAAATTGGCACTAACAAATTTAGATTGCTATCGAAATGTGGACAGCCGAGAAACGTCTGAATACGTATTTGCGAAAGAAGCAGCTGGCGTTTAACGTTTTGTCAAGCGCGGAAGACTTTAAGAATGCGTACGATGATAGTCAGGTATTGGAAGTGCTAGTGCGTTTGCAGTTAGTAGATGAGTGTAAAAGTGAGTTCCAACACATGATGGAGAAAATAGAAGAGTTGGACGCGTCAAAGATGTCCGATCCAGCTCAAGTGCAAGAGCATGCCGATTTTCACACGCGGTACTGCAAGGTGAAAGGCTTCTTACTACATCACTCATCCGATATGAGTGCCGCGAACACTTCGGTCTTAAATGCAACTCTTCGGGACAATGTTTCGAATGTTCATTTGAAGTTGCCAAAAATTGATTTACCGAGTTTCGACGGAGATGTAACAAAGTAGTTGACGTTTAGAGATCGTCTCATTTCGATGATCCATGCTGCGAGTGAAATTCCGGCAGTGATGAAACTGCAATATCTTCTTGCATCGCTGAAGAGTGATGCAGCCGCACTATTTGAACACACGGACCTGACGGCGAACAACTATGCGATCACATGGAACGCGCTCAACAAGCGGTATGACGACCAGAAGGCGCTTACTCTCGAATATTACCGCGCCTTGAATTTCCTGCCGGCGATGTCTTCGGATCGAGTGGAGGATTTAATGCATCTAGTGGACAAGTTTTCCCGGCTCGTGAAGGGTCTCATCAAACTAGGTGAGCCTGTTGATAAGTGGGATGTTCCATTAACGCATATTCTTTATTTGAAGCTCGACGAAAGAACAATTTTGGCTTTGGAGGAATGGTCTGTGTCTACCCGACAGGAGCGCGATGAATATGTACAGCTGTTGCTCCGCTAATTTACGGAAATTTTGTAACTGGCTTTTGCTTCTATTTCAAACGTTTATTTCACAAACTATTGTACATGTTGAGATATGTAGTGGTGTAAACTGCACTGAACTGTTTTGCTATAAGATTTGTTGATGGATTATATTGCTGTTTTTGCGTAAGTGTGAAGACCGTTAAACTGATATTATACCGCGTAAGCCGTGTGCCGATCAAACTGATATCCTACTGCGTAAGCCGTAAGCTGAGGTTCTACCCCGTAAGCCGAATGCAGAGGGTGAAATTCTTCCGCGTAAGCCGTGGGTCAAAATTTGATCCGATTGGTCCCTAGCCTACTCGATTGGAAAAAGCCCCACTTTTCCTCGCGCAATCGTTTTTATCCTATTCTCTCTCTATGGCACACTGGTGCAACGCCTGGACATTACAAATGACAGCTGTCATTTATTCCCCGGCCCGTAACTGAAGCTGTTTCTACACTCCTGGCCACAACACAAGCTGATGGAGTTTCTCAACGATCACATCAAAATGTTGAAAGCATCTCGCAAGCTCACACCTTCGACACAGCAAGTGATGAAGCAAGATCCTGGCAGGGTGACTGATAGTCAGCGACGAGATACTGCTGGAGTTGAGAAACATGCTGCAGTGCTACCAATGCAGGGCTCTAGGGCGCATTTCGAGGACAAGTCCTGTGGGATGTGCAAGGGACAACATACAGTACATTCCTGCTCGAAGTTTGCGGAACTGTCGGTGGAGGAAAGAAGAAGAATGGTCAGGGGATTGAAACTATGTTTCAACTGTTTGCGTCACGGGCATATGAGCCAGCATTGCACATCTGCGTTTTTGTGCGTGTATTGTAGGAAACGGCATCACACAAAGCTGTGCACTATGGGATCGAATAATAGGGGCTATAGAACCGTATTGAGCGCTGCTGCATCATCTCTCACACCCCGACGTCGAATATTACTTGCAACGGCGTTAGTAATCATCAGGAGCGTGCATGGTGAACCATATGTTGCTCGAGCGTTGCTAGACAGTGGGTCTCAGGTGAATTTTGTAACAGAAAGGCTCGTTCAACAATTAAATCTTCAGCGGTATCAAGACAACGACCTTGTAAGTGGAGTCGGAGGAGGAGAAGTAAACAGCAATAAGGCGGTCTTGGCAAACATACAATCACGTGTGACGGATTTTAAAGCCTCTATTGAATGCTTAATTCTACCAAAAATCACCAACGAATTACCCGGTATTCGTATGGCAATAAACAACTGGCGCATGATATACGGCCTGGCCGTTCTTCCGTTAAATAAAAAAAAAAAAAAAAAACAACTGGCGCATCCCGAAGCATTTAATGCTAGCAGATCCAAGGTTTAATGAGAGCAATAAGATCGACTTGCTGATAGGTGCGGAATTGTTCATGGCGTTACTGAAACCAAACAAAAGAGTTTTATCAAACGATCGATTGGTACTACAGAATAGTAAACTAGGATGGATATTGAGTGGGCCCTACCACGGAGATCCAATGAACCATCACCACACGTGTCTAAGTCTAGCAAGCATTGGTGCCAAGCCCAGTATGGAAGAGCTGGTAGAGAAAATGTTTGAGCTAGAAGAAATACCCGAAGGGGACATCTTAACGAAGAGCAAGATAGAGTGCGAAAGGTTCTATGCGGAGACAACCCGCGTGAAAGACGGAAGGTATGTCGTACACCTTCCTAAGGTAGAGGATGCTTCAGCATTAGGAGATACGATGGAGATAGCCAAAAGACGATTCGGCAGTGTTGAACGGCGATTACAACAGAATTCTGAGTTAAGTCACGCATATCGAATGTTTATGAGGGAATACTTGGAGCTAGGACACATGTCCAAATTAGCAGATGAGGTAAGGAACATCAAAGCACATTCGTCACCAGTGTACTACATGCCACATCACGCGGTTTTGAAAGCAGAGAGTTCATCGACTAAGTGTCGAGTTGTTTTTGACGCTTCCTGCAAGTCGAGTTCAGGTCGGTCACTAAATGATCTTCTTCTAGTGGGGCCGCCACTGCAGGATGACATAGTCTCGATATATTTGCGTTTCCGTACGAAAGCAGTAGCAGTTGTGGCAGACATTAAAAAAATGTATCGACAAATACTGGTCACGGAAAAAGACAGATGCTTACAACAAATCCTTTGGCGAGAGAATAACAACGAACCATTAGCAGTTTACCAGTTGAACACCGTTACGTATGGTACTGCAGCTGCGCCTTATTTGGCGATAAAAACGTTATACAGAACATTCGAAGATTATGGGCACTTATACCCATACAAGGCACAAGGCTATGGCATGTTTGCGTGATTTTTATGTTGACGATTTATTATCGGGAGAAGACTCCGTCGAAGAGGCTAAGGAGATGGTTAATCAAGTAAATCTATTACTCGAAAAGGGAGGGTTCACACTTCGAAAATGGGCGTCAAACGTGGCTGCAGCAATAGAAGGCATACCTACGGAAAATCAAGCTCACTCGCCGCAACACGAGGTTGAGTGGAAGAATAATGCGATTGGTACGTTAGGGTTGATTTGGGAGCCATCTACAGATCGAGTGAAGGTACGAGTTCGCGAAACAGATATAAGTCAGCCTATGACAAAACGCAACCTTCTAAGTAGCATTGCGCAGTTGTTTGATCCTTTGGGATTTTTTGATCCCGTAAAAATGTCGGCCAAGATCCTAATGCAACGATTGTGGTCACTGCAGACACCGAACAACCAACCGTGGCCATGGGATGACGTAGTCCCCGCAGAATTCCAAAGGGAATGTACTAGATATTCAAGAAATTTAGCGCTGTTGAGAGACATAACGTTTCCTCGTTCAGTGCTGCCAGCAAGCAGTCTTGAATTCGAGCTACATATATTTTGTGATGCGTCGCAAAGGAGTTAATTTTTACATGGCCGGTTTGGCCATAAAAAATATGTTTTTATTACTAAAACTTTAAACTAGGTCTTAACAGATTGAATGTCTTATTGGAACTGTTCTGCTCGGCTGTCTAACTAGAACTGCTTCGTCTGAATGCTCAACTGGAACTATGTTGCCTTTGCATCGTTTTGCGTGTATGACGGTTGATCTTGGGAATGGATGTTGATGTTGAATGCGCGTTGTCAGCTCTCTTGGTGTCAACGCGATTGTGCTCTTTGTTCGATGTAACGCTGCACGGGAATTTGTTTACGCTGCGGCGCAATCTGTTTACGAAACGCGATCTGTTTATGAAGTGCGATCATGGCTGTAGGAATATACGTTGCGCTATGTTTTATGCTGAGTATGCATTATGCTGCCTTTGTGTTGAATATGTATGAATATACAACGGAACTACAGCGAGCCGAATTATGTTTGTGTCGGTTTGCGCAGCGAGATTCATTTGCTGAAGACATTGAAGCATTGGCAAGGACGGGTACCGTTAAGCGAGCATCGGCATTGAGGTGGCTTAATCCATACTGCGATCAAGATGGAATCCTTCGTATTGGTGGCCGGCTGGAAAATGCAGAAATACCATTTGACGCGAGACATCAAATCATTCTGCAGGGGAAACATGTGTTTGCTGGTATGCTTGTGTCACATGTTCATCTAAGTTTGCTTCACGCCGGATCACAATTAATGATGACCACATTGCGGCAGCGATTTTGGATTTTAGGTGGAAGAAACCTGATGAGAAGAGTCTACCATGAATGTCACCGTTGTTTCCGATGCAAACCGACATTGATCCAGCAGAGTATGGCAGATCTTCCACGATCTCGGGTGTCTCCAGCGCGTCCATACACAGTGTGTGGTGTGGATTACTGTGGGCCATTTAACGTAAGAAGTGGTCCAAGATGCCGTGTTCCAACGAAGGCGTATGTGGCGATATTTGTGTGTTTTGCGACTCGCGCGGTGCACATTGAGTTAGTAGGTAGTTTAACCACGACGGCATTCTTGGCTGTGTTACGAAGAGTTGTAGCACGCAGGGGCAGAATCACCGAGCTGCATTCAGACAATGCTACGAATTTCCGGGGGGCGTCTCATGCGCTGCATAAGGTATATAGGATGTTGAAAGTAGACGCATTAGAGAGGGACAGAATCTTTGATTGGTGCGCTGATCAAAATATCGTATGGAAGTTTATTCCTCCCAGAGCACCTCATTTTGGAGGTTTATGGGAAGCCGCGGTAAAGTCATGCAAGGTTCACTTGATGAAGGTAATGAATACGACCAGCATAGCTTATGAGGAAATGTACACCGTGTTAGTTCAGATTGAAATGTGTTTGAACTCAAAACCGTTGATTGCGATACCAACCGATTCCAATGAGCTAGAAGTATTGACACCTGTTCGCAATGCGAACAGATCTTCGGACGTATGCAAGAAGAATTACTAGGCGACAATACTTTTTTAAGCGGTGCTAAAAAAACCGCACCGTTCTGTGCCTTTGTAATAGTGCGTATGCAAGAACGACACGGTCCCTTTATTCTCTCTCTCTCTCTCTCTCTCTCTCTCTCTCTCTCTCTCTCTCTCTCTTCTTCGTTACTTTCCCTCGCGCTGCGAGTTTTCGAAGATCGAAAATCCCCCGAGCGCATTTACCCAACTAACTATCGGACAAGGTAACGATAACGGCGATATCGTTGACACTCCCCCCCGTGCGACAGCCACACGGCTGTGGTACTTCCTTCTTGTCCGACTTCTAAAACTACTACTTTCACAACCGGTCGTTCGAGCCGTGTCCCTTTGGCGGTCTGAATCACTACTCGCCGTACTATTTCGTCCTTTGATTTCACCGTTTCGACTACTCTTCCACGTGGCCAGCAGTTTCGCGGGTTATTTTCATCGACTATTAACACCAGATCGCCTATTGCGATAGGTGGAGCGGGTTCAAACCATTTTGTTCGCTTCGTGAGAGTCGGCAAATATTCCTGTATAATTTTGCACTAGCGACGAAAGTGGTTCTAATTTGTGATAATGTGAAAGTGATGTTACTCGTTTGGCTTTCCCTTTGCTACTGTTTATTCAATTGTCCCTTAAGTTCATTTTACAATTCATGCGTTCATGCAACTTAATTCTACCATAGTTCATCCCAACGAGCAAAGTTTGCGACAAAACGCGAAAGTTGCACGATTTTCCCCCGTTTCAAGCCTTCCTCCAACCCTGCGGAAGACACTGCCTCCACGAACTCGGTTGTCGCGGGCGATGTCTTTGGTTGCAAGCTATTGACATCGCATTCTGGCATATGCCTGCTTTTCTTCGGTCTCGCTCACCTCGAACTTCGTCACTTTTGAACGTGCGACGGTGTGCAAACCCTCGACTGATCACACTACACATTCACACACCTCCTGCCTACCCCACACCTGAACGCTCCCATGAAAAAATGGTTGCTCCAGAAATTGAATTCAGTCGCCGAGAGTTGCACTATGGGTGGAAGCTTTGTCATAATTTGCTGTGATAATGCTAGTCAATCGTGGACAATGTCTCTAATTGAGTACTTAAATTTTATTTCATAAATTAGTTTTTTTGATAAAAAAGATTTGTTTAGCTATATTAATCATCTTGATCATTAATATCCTGCAGTTATTTTTTTCCCGCACATATTATCGGAAGGTGTCGAAATTAGTGACACCTTTCTTCGAAGTACCCCATAGTGCCACTCTCTTCACATTCGTGTATGCTACCGGTTTCATCAATTTAGTTCTTCGCAAAATAGTGAAAAGTGAACAAGCAGAAAGGTAAGATGTAATAATCGTTATAAAGAATTGGTTTGTTGATTTATTTTGGTTTGTTTTAGCTAATCAACATAACCATGGATTCCTCACTGCAAACATCAAAGGATGCGGTCAATATTACCGGCGAATCCAGAAACGCACTCTGAATGAAGCGGTGGAAGAGGAAGGAGAAAGCAGCCGAATGCCGATGGATATAGGTAAGTTAACACTTCTTAAATAAAAAAAATATTCGTCTCCAAACTGTGTTATGTTATCAGTGGACTAGTGGATGTGTGAAGTAAAAGCATTCTTTTCGTTTTCTTCCTCTCTATAGACAACGCACACCGCCAACAGCGACGCCGAAATTGCAAGGAATCCCATGGTTGAGGAGAAGAAGGACGTAAGCGCCGTGTGAGGAAGAGAGCGGCAAAGCGCGCGCGGCTAATCGTGTGTGGATCGCGCAGAGGAAGCGGCAACGGCTGGCAGAAAGGAGGCGTGGAAGCGGTGACCAGCTGACTGCGACTGCGGTACACTACGAATTAGTGTGAGGCAACGGGTGAGTACGAATAAAGGAAGAGGGTGTGCAATCTAACGTGTGTACGTGTGTGCGGTTTCATTTCGATGCATCCGAAAGGCCTTGTGTATGAAGTATGGGAGAGGGAGGAGAGGATATAAGACGATACAACCCCACGCGACGTGTCACGGCGACATGCTCAATTCTGCTGCTATCGAGACTGTTTTTGAGCATGTTTTTGAGCATGTTGCGTTCATACAAAAATTCGCGTTTTGTCGCAAACTTTGCTGGTTGGGATATGCCTAACATGTTGCGTCCTGTTTACATATATAGCTCCTAGAGTTGTCAAGTGCGAACGGATATAAACAAAACAAAACAATTACTTGACATATTTACAATTTAGTTAAACCCTAGAAATCCAACATTCCGGCCACCAAAAGAGAATTCTTTTAACCTAGTACTAATTATAAATTTCAATTCTTGTAACTATTTAATTCCTGTAGCCGGTTGATTCCTGTAACTAATTTCTATTGTTTACTAGACTGATCGGCAGTGTTAACATTGCATCTGTCAGTCGTGACAATGATCGTACCGCTATTCTAACACGTGGTTTGGTTGTGAGCAGACTGATCCTCTATAGGATTTGGCAATAGCGCAAGTCTGTTCACTGCTCTAACGATTTCCTTTCCTGACCCAGTGCGTAAGGTTACTACTCTGACTACGCCGTCTTTACCTGGGTGCAGTGCTATAATTCGCCCTTTCGGCCACACACTAGGTGGCATGTTATCCTCCTTTACAATCACTAAACGGTTCACTTCTAACTGTACCGGTGACGCGTTAGAGTGTTTGGCTCTAGCCTGGAGTTGCTGTAAGTACTCTGGGTACCATCGTGCCCAAATCGTTTGTACATGTTTCTGCACGAGCTGGTATTTGGTTAATCGGTTGTCTTGACGATTAGTAAAGTCAACCTCTGGTACCGCTTGCATGTTGGACCCTACTAAGAAATGGCCTGGAGTTAAAACTTCTAAATCGGTCGGTTCATTCGACAATGGTACTAACGGACGTGAATTGAGGCATTGTTCCACTTGCGCAAGAAGGGTAAGCATATTTTCTTGCGTAATCCTACTAACTCCTATCGTTTTAGCAATGTGCCTTTTCGCTGATTTTACTGCTGCCTCCCAAAGTCCTCCAAAATGAGGCGCCCGTGGGGGAATGAACTTCCAACGCATTTCATTTTCTGCACACCAATCAAAAATTAATCTCCTATCACTATCATCAGCTTTCAACATTTTATAAATGCGGTTTAATTCGTGAGCTGCTCCCTTAAACGTAGTCGCATTATCCGAGTGTAACTCAGAGACTTTGCCTCTGCGTGCGACAAAACGTCGTAATGCTGCTAGAAATGCTGTCGTGGTGAGATCGCTCACCAACTCGATGTGAACTGCTCGCGTTGAGAAGCACACAAAGATCGCGATGTATGCTTTTGTTGGACTCCGGTTGCGGATCGTTGATTTCAACAGAAATGGTCCGCAATAGTCCACACCGCTAACTGCAAATGGTCTCGTCGGTGTCACTCGTGATTCAGGCAAATCAGCTACCGCCTGCTTCACGAATACCGGCTTGTTCTTAAAACAAGTGTGGCATCGAAGGTAAACGCTCCTTGCAAGATTTCGACCACCAATCAACCAGAAGCGTTGTCGAATCGTTGCCAACATCAACTGCGGACCAGCATGTAGTAACTTCAGATGATATGCTGATACTAACAGTGAAGATAGGTGATGTGAAGCCGCAAGGATGATGGGGTGCTTAACATCCTTGGAAATGTTCGCATTTCCCAGCCGGCCACCGATGCGTAACATACCTTCTTCATCAAGGTACGGTGACAACCACTTCAGCTTCGATCTTTCACCAACACGTTTCCCTCGTTGCAGATCGTCCAGCTCTTCCGCGAATGAATCCCGTTGTGCTAGCTGGCACAACCTCAGTTCCGCAATTTGCAGTTCCGTCGCCGTAAGCGAAGGAACAGCATTTTCCAACTCCTTGATAGACGTCGGTTTGTTGCACTTGCTCGCTGATACCTTGCTTGCTCGGCTGCATTCGATGAATCGCAAGCAGTATCCCATTACTCGTCGCAGTTTACTGTATGACGAGAACCGTTCAAAAAGTTTGTCACGGAATTCACACTTCGCTGTGACAATTAGTGACACCTTTGCTCTTTCTTCGATGTCACCGTCATCCTTCATGGGTAGTGGAACCGGTTGTGGCCATTCATCTTCACCGAGAACCAACCAATGTGGTCCATGCCACCACCGATCACACTTCAGCAAATCGTCTGGTTTTAGTCCCCGCGAAATGTCATCTGCCGGGTTATGACACCCTGGAACATGACGCCAGCATGATATCCTCGTTTCCTCCTGAATTTGGGCCACCCTGTTGGCCACGAATGGGTTCCATCGACGGGGAGGAGACTTCAGCCAGTACATTACTGTCATCGAGTCGGTCCAACAAATGGTCATCTGAGATGGCGTTAGCGCTCGACTCACTTTCTGGAACAATTGCGTCGCTAATCGTGCGGCGCACAGCTCCAACCTGCCAATCGAATGGGTGTTTGCCAGAGACACTACCTTTGATTTGGCAGCTAATAGCCGCACCGTGGTTGACCCCATGGATTCTGCTCTCACATAGCAGCAAGCTCCATATGCAATTTGCGATGCATCGGCAAATACATGCAATTGTAGGCTAACCGTTTCAGACTGGGACACAAACCGAGGCACACGTAATTTGCGTAGCAAATATAGTGTTGAGTGGAAACTTCTCCACTCTTCCTGAAGCTCGCCCGGTAATGCACAATCCCAATCCCAAGCCTTTCCATCATTCCTCAAACTCCATAATCGTTGCAAGAACATCTTAGCCAGGATGATGGTCGGACCCAATAGCCCAAGAGGGTCGAATATACTTGCCGTATACGACAAGACCAGACTTCTCGTTAACACTTCAGCAGGAGGTGGAAGATTTACTTTGAAGCAAAACATATCATTGGCTGGTTCCCAAACCAACCCTAGCGTTGATACTGCTTGGCCGTCCTTCCATTCATGCATCGATTGGATCGCAAGATCCTCTAGTGAGACATCTCGTAGTGCATCAGGGACATTTGACGCCCACTTCTTCAATGCAAAGCCGGCTGAATCCAGCATTTGTGAAATTTGCTTGCGCACTTCGATGGCTTCTGCCAGGTCCGCCGCACCGGTCAATAGATCATCAACATAGAAGTCGTGCAGAACTGGATCAATCGCTTTGGGGTACTGGCCCTTGTGGTCGTGCGCAATCTGTTGCAACGTGCGTGTGGCCAAAAATGGCGCTGAGGCAGTACCGTAGGTAACTGTTTGCAACTCGTACGTTGCTATCGGGTCGGTGAATCTTTCTCGGTACCGAATTCTTAGCAGTTTGTGATCACTTTCACAATGACGAACTTGTCGATACATTTTTTCGACATCTGCTACTAGGGCTATGGCGTGCTTTCTGAACCTCAAGATAATCGTTAACAAATCATCTTGTACTGTTGGGCCTACGAGCAGCGTATCGTTTAACGAGTACCCAGATGTTGTCTTGCAGGATGCATCGAAGACAACACGTACCTTCGTGGTCGTACTCGTTTCCTTCACCACCGCATGGTGAGGGATATAATAATGCGGAGCACTATCATCAACGGGTTCGGTGAGTTTTCTCATATGTCCCAATGTTTCGTATTCGGACATGAACCGTTTATATTCTACCTCCATTTCAGGATTGTTCAACAATCGTCGTTCAACGGCAACGAGCCGGCGATCGGCTATCGCTCTAGATTGTCCCAATACAATCTTGGAATCGGTCTTATGCGGCAAGCTTACTACGTATCGACCTTGACTATCACGCGTTGTAGTGGCCGCATAATGTTTCTCGCATTGGTCCTCTTCTATGGATAACGCGGGACCTTCTAGGATGCTTTCTGTTTCCCAGAAACGTTGCAGCATAGTGTCAAGCGAAGCTTGACTAACGGTGGTGAGGCAGGACCGTTGGCTCGAAGCCGATGTGTGGGAAGTATTCCCAGAGACTGTCCAACCGAAGGGCGTCTCTACCAACCATGGTCTACCTCTACCTAGTGCACGCTTTCTGCCAGTATGCATTTCCCAATATGCGTCACTACCAATGACGATATCTATTCTCCCTGGGATGTGGAATGATGGGTCTGCTAACGAGACAGTCGGAATCTTCCATGATGTTGTGTCGATCGGTGTTATTGGAATCTCAGCAGACGGTGTTTTCAAAATCAGAAATTCCATAGTGGTTGAAAACTGCTCTGACTTCGATTGCACTGCAGCATCGATGGACCCTTTAACGTGTTGTACCGCTTGACCGATACCTATGATCGAAACATTAACCTTCGATCTCGTGGTAAGCAACTTTTGCGCTAAGGATTCCGAGATGAAGTTGCACATCGATCCTGAATCCAAGAGCGCTCGTGCTTCATGCCGAATACCATGGTCATCGATCACCCAAAGCAATGCCGTTTCAAGAAATGACATCTCTTGTTCGGCCTTTGCCGCCATCGACACTTTCGGACGTGTGTTGTCATGTAATAGGCTATGATGTCTGGCGTTGCACGTAATGCAACAATTAAGTGACTTACATGACCTCACTTGGTGGTTTTGGTTCAGGCAGTTGAAGCATAGCCGCTCCTTCGCCACCACTTCTCGCCGATGCTGGACATCTCCTTTCAGAAACTCAGGACAGCTGCGAAGATTGTGCACCTCTTCGCAACCCATCGGGCAAGGTAGCTGCATGCCGTTGGACTGGCCATGCGTCGAGTGCCGTGTTGTCGCTGCATTCACTGCAGTTTTCGGCCTTGCTCCTACTTTATGCTCGCCGCCGGCCACCATTGCCGTATTGGTCTTTATGTCTTCCGTGAATTGCCGAGTTGACCTGAGAATAAGTACACGACTTTGTAAGAACTCGATGAGATCCTTATACTTATCTCGAGGTGCTTGCGACGAATGCTTTTCCCAAGCCAGCATAGTTGAGGGATGCAGCTTGAAGAACATCAAGGTGGTGAGCGGAGCATCCCAACTGTCGACAGGTTCCTTCAGCTTTTCTAAGCCGTTTACATGACGCTTAAACTCGACGACCAGGTGCGCCAATTCATCCGCAGATTCCGATTTTACCGCTGGGAGATGGTGAATTTTTCGCAGATATTGCCGGACCAGCATACGCGGGTTGTCGTAGGTTTTCAACATTGCGGCCCATGTGCCAGCGTAATTGTCTGCTATCAGCGTGGTGTGCTCGAAGAGCAACGCGGCTTCTCCCTTCAGTGAGGACAACAGGTACTGCAGCTTCATGATCGTCGGAATCTCTGCTGACGAATCGATCATCGATACAAATCGATCACGGAAGGAGAGCCACTTCGTTGAATCACCATCGAAGGATGGTAATCCGATTTTCGGGAGCCGTAAACTTGGTCCCGAATGACCTGACGCCCCTACACTCGTGTTCGCAAACAACACTGAAGCATTTAGCGGATTTGCTTCGCATGGTTGCTTCTGAAGCAAGAATCCGTTTATTTTGCGATACACATTATCCATCTCGCACCTTTCTTGCAGGTATGTCTCTAGTGATTCCGTTGACTCATCCAACTCTTCCAGTTTGGAGATTGCATCCATAAAATTGGCATTATGTTGCTCTAACTGTTCCAAACACACGGGAATTTCATTCACATCACTGTCGGTAAAGTTTAATTTGAACTGCTCAATGTTCTTAATCAGCGCTTGAGCTTGGCGCTTTTTTAATTGCGCGGCTTTAATTTTCTTTTCCATCTTAACGCACTTCACTAATACTTAGATACGCGTGTAGGGTCGACGATCGTTACAACTTGCTATCTTGCATGCAAGTTGTTCAAATGATGGCGGGAACGACTGTTCGTTAAGATGGTCACGTTTCGCGATGGCGATGTTAAAGGGACGCTACACTTTTCAGAACGCTAAGCCAATGACGCTTTCTCGTTGATGCGGTGCAACAACTCACAATTTTCACGACACGTGAACTAAACGTGCAAAATTGTGGAACAGAAATAAAGTGTCTCTCGCAAACGCGTACGTGATACACGTTTGAACTAATTTCGTGCCTGTGGTGCTAGGCGACGACCGTTGTGTTTTATCGAACTCACACAACTATAGGAATGCCAAAAATCACTTATCCCTCAATTCACGTAGTGAAGTTGAAAATATCACAATCAGCTGGTTACTTTCACCCAATCCGGTTCGAAGGACCAAAAAATGTATAATTTTGCACTAGCGACGAAAGTGGTTCTAATTTGTGATAATGTGAAAGTGATGTTACTCGTTTGGTTTTCCCTTTGCTACTGTTTATTGAATTGTCCCTTAAGTTCATTTTACAATTCATGCGTTCATGCAACTTAATTCTACCATACCCAACGAGCAAAGTTTGCGACAAAACGCGAAAGTTGCACGATTTTCCCCCGTTTCAAACCTTCCTCCAACCCTGAGGAAGACACTGCCTCCACGAACTCGATTGTCGCGGGCGATGTCTTTGGTTGCAAGCTATCGACATCGCATTCTGGCATATGTCTGCTTTTCTTCGGTCTCGCTCACCTCGGACTTCGTCACTTTTGAACGTGCGACGGTGTGCAAACCCTCGACCGATCACACCACACATTCACACACCTCCGGCCTACCCCACACCTGAACGCTCCCATGAAAAAAATTGTTGCTCCAGAAATTGAATTCAGCCGCGGAGAGTTGCACTATGGGTGGAAGCTTCTTCATAATTTGCTGTGATAATGCTAGTCAATCGTGGACAATTTCTCTAATTTAGTACTTAAATTTTATTTCATAAATTAGTTTTTTTGATAAAAAAGATTTGTTTAGCTATATTAATCATCTTGATCATTAATATCCTGCAGTTATTTTTTTCCCGCACATATTATCGGAGGGTGTCGAAATTAATGACACCTTTCTTCGAAGTACCCCATAGTGCCACTCTCTTCACATTCGTGTATGCTACCGGTTTCATCCATTTCGTTCTTCGCAAAATAGTGAAAAGTAAACAAGCAGAAAGGTAAGATGTAATAATCGTTATAGAGAATTGGTTTGTTGATTTATTTTGATTTGTTTTAGCTAAACATGGATTCCTCATTGCAAACATCAAAGGATGCGGTCAATATTACCGGCGAATTCAGAAACGCACTCTGAATGAAGCGGTGGAAGAGGAAGGAGAAAGCAGCCGGATGCCGATGGATATAGGTAAGTTAACACTTATTACATTTAATATTCGTCTCCAAACTGTGTTATGTTATCAGTGGACTAGTGGATGTGTGAAGTAAAAGCATTCTTTTCTTTTTTCTTCCTCTCTATAGACAACGCACACCGCCAACACCGACGCCGAAATTGCAAGGAATCCCATGGTTAGGGATAAGAAGGACGTAAGCGCCGCGTGAGGAAGAGAGCGGCAAAGCGCGCGCGGCTAATCGTGTGTGGATCGCGCAGAGGAAGCGGCAACGGCTGGTAGAAAGGAGGCGTGGAAGCGGGGACCAGCTGACTGCGGCAGCAGGATACCACGAATTAGTGTGAGGCAACGGGTGAGTACGAATAAAGGAAGAGGGTGTGCAATCTAACGTGTGTACGTGTGTGCGGTTTCATTTCGATGCATCCGAAAGGCCTTGGGTATGAAGTATGGGAGAGGGAGGAGAGGATATAAGACGATACAACCCCACGCGACGTGTCACGGCGACATGCTCAATTCTGCTGCTATCGAGACTGTTTTTGAGCATGGTTTTGAGCATGTTGCGTTCATACAAAACTTCGCGTTTTGTCGCAAACTTTGCTGGTTGGGTAGTTCATCCCAACCAGCAAAGTTTGCGACAAAACGCGAATTTTTGTATGAACGCAACATGCTCAAAACCATGCTCAAAAACAGTCTCGATAGCAGCAGAATTGAGCATGTCGCCGTGACACGTCGCGTGGGGTTGTATCGTCTTATATCCTCTCTGTTCTCCTCCCTCTCCCATACTTCATACCCAAGGCCTTTCGGATGCATCGAAATGAAACCGCACACACGTACACACGTTAGATTGCACACTCTCTTCCTTTATTCGTACTCACCCGTTGCCTCACACTAATTCGTAGTGTACCGCAGTCGCAGTCAGCTGGTCACCGCTTCCACGCCTCCTTTCTGCCAGCCGTTGCCGCTTCCTCTGCGCGATCCACACACGATTAGCCGCGCGCGCTTTGCCGCTCTCTTTCTCACGCGGCGCTTACGTCCTTCTTCTCTCCTACCATGGGATTCCTTGCAATTTCGGCGTCGGTGTTGGCGGTGTGCGTTGTCTATAGAGAGGAAGAAAACGAAAAGAATGCTTTTACTTCACACATCCACTAGTCCACTGATAACATAACACAGTTTGGAGACGAATGTTAAATGTAATAAGTGTTAACTTACCTATATCCATCGGCATCCGGCTGCTTTCTCCTTCCTCTTCCACCGCTTTATTCAGAGTGCGTTTCTGAATTCGCCGGTAATATTGACCGGATCTCTTGGATGATTGGAGTGAGGAATCCATGGTTATGTTGTTTAGCTAAAACAAATCAAAATAAATCAACAAACCAATTCTCTATTACGATTATTACATCTTACCTTTCTGCTTGTTCACTTTTCACTATTTTGCGAAGAACTAAATTGAGGAAACCGATAGCATACACGAATGTGAAGAGAGTGGCACTATGGGGTACTTCGAAGAAAGGTGTCATTAATTTCGACACCCTCCGATAATATGTGCGGGAAAAAATAACTGCAGGATATTAATGATCAAGATGATTAATATAGCTAAACAAATCTTTTTTATCAAAAAAACTAATTTATGAAATAAAATTTAAGTACTCAATTAGAGACATTGTCCACGATTGACTAGCATTATCACAGCAAATTATGAAGAAGCTTCCACCCATAGTGCAACTCTCCGCGGCTGAATTCAATTTCTGGAGCAACAATTTTTTTCATGGGAGCGTTCAGGTATGGGGTAGGCAGGAGGTGTGTGAATGTGTAGTGTGATCAGTCGAGGGTTTGCACACCGTCGCACGTTCAAAAGTGACGAAGTCCGAGGTGAGCGAGACCGAAGAAAAGCCGGCATATGCCAGAATGCGATGTCGATAGCTTGCAACCAAAGACATCGCCCGCGACAACCGAGTTCGTGGAGGCAGTGTCCTCCTCAGGGTTGGAAGAAGGCTTGAAACGGGGGAAAATCGTGCAACTTTCGCGTTTTGTCGCAAACTTTGCTCGTTGGGATATGCCTAACATGTTGCGTCCTGTTTACATATATAGCTCCTAGAGTTGTCAAGTGCGAACGGATATAAACAAAACAAAACAATTACTTGACATATTTACAATTTAGTTAAACCCTAGAAATCCAACAATTCCTTTAGCCACTTTTTCCACAGGATATTGGAGTATACTTGAGACGTTGCCCATGTGTTGCGTAACGTTGCCGATCTGTCGTCAAAGGGGAGCAGGGGTTTTACACCGGAGGATGACCCTAAAAGAAAATGGTTTGGGGTTAGCGGTGCGTCTTCATCTCCGTCAACAGGGACATGCGTCAGAGGGCGCATGTTAACAATGCTTTCGACTTCGATGAGCATGGAGTTCAGCACCGCGTCAGTCGGTAGTCGTTGAAACGGCATTCTTTCGAGGGTACTTTTAACTGTTTGTATCATCCTCTCCCATGCACCACCGAAATGCGGTGCGGATGGCGGATTAAAGATCCACTTCGTGTTTGGGATGTTGATTTCTTCCATCAGTCTTCGTGTGTCGATCCTTTTGGCGGCTTCTAGCAGTTCTCTGTTGGCTCCAACAAAGTTTGTGCCGTTATCGCTAATAATCTCGTTCGGTGTGCCCCTTCATGCCATGAAGTTTCTTAACGCCAGAATGCACGCGTCTGTTGAGAGGGCATGGGCTACTTCTATGTGTACTGCTCAGATTGTCATGCAAGTAAACAGTACACCCCATCTCTTTTATGTCCTTCCGCGACCCTGTCGTGACGAACAGTGGACCGAAATAGTCGATCCCGGTGAATGAAAACGGTCTCATATGCACGGCTAATCGAGCTGGTGGAAGTTGACTCATCATGGGAGAATAGGATTTAGACTCCCTGATCCGACAAAAAAAAAACAATTATTTTTCACGCGACGGCAGGCTCTGCGTAGGGCGGGTATGTCGAACTTGGCTCTTACTTCGTTTAAAACCGGTTCATGATTTCCGTGCCGGAGTTTTCGATGGTAATCGTCGATAATTAGATCTACTACTATAGCGGATTTAGGGAGTATTATTGGCCTTTTAAAGTCCGAACTAATGAAAGGGCACGCGTCTATTCTCCCTTTAACCCGTAATAGTCCTTCTTCGTCGAGATACGGGCTTCGCTTGTACAGAGGACTGCTTCGTTTGATGCGTACTGATGTCTTCGTCGCTTCATTCAGCTGTTTGCATTCTTCGGGGTAGTCTCGTTCTTGTACAGCTTTCAGGATGGTTCGCTCGGACAGTTGCAGTTCGAGAGATGTGAGTGCTCCTTCGTGTCGCGTGGTAGGGTTCCTTGCGTTGTGTATAAAACGCCATGCGTAGCCCACTGCTTGGAGGAGTCTTCTCCAGCTTGAAAAACGTTCACAAGCGATGAACGGCTCGCTGACTTGGTGTAGTGCTACACACTTTCGTGCTTCTTCATCCGTTTCAAAGCTATTGGTTTCTGCATTTGGCCATTCCTGCTGCGGTCTTTTAAGGAAATCTGGACCGGAAAACCACTGACTTGAGCTTAGATGTTGGCGAAAATTTGTCCACTTTGTGCATTCGTCTGCAACGTTGAGTTTCGTCGGAATCCATCGCCATTCTTTGACGTCAGTGTTGTCCAGGATTTCTCCTACTCGGTGGCCTACGAAGATGCTATACTTTCTGTGATCGGAATTTATCCAACACATAACATCTCTGGAATCTGTCCATAGAAATCGTTGTGTTATAGGTTGGTCGTGTGCTTGTTGTATAGTCGTAACTAGTCGGGATCTTACAACTGCCGCTTGGAGCTCCATTCGTGGGATAGACATGTATTTTATAGGAGCTACCTTTGCTTTGCCACCTACAAGCGATACCTCAGCGTCCTCGCCTTGCTGAAAACGAAGATAAGCTACAGCCGCATACCCATCTTGCACAGCGTCCACAAATACATGTAGCTGTATTTCAGTATTTTCGAGTTGCATGTTTTGACGATAACAACGAGGAATAGCGATTTGTTGCACAAGGGATAGACCTGTAAGCCACAGTTTCCATTTTTTGTATGCATCATACTGGATTGCTTCGTCCCATCCGGTACCAGTTCCCCCGCGACACGAAGTTGCGTCGCTCGTTTGCTTAACTTTTGCTTAACGAAGGCTTAAAGGAAGATAGCCGTTAAGCATTAGTGCAACACATTTCTGAGTGACCGTGAGTGACTTTGAGTGCCGTGAGTGATTATTTCTCGTTATTTGCACTCTTCATTCTCTCTTCTTCTTTTCGCCCTTTTTCATACCAATCCTTCAATTGATCTACCATGTCTTCACGATGTAAATACAACTTAGTTTTATTAATCATACATAGTTTGTTTTTCACAAATTTGTAATATTGCGGTATGTGAATGTGCGGAAGGTTGCAAAGGCGTTCTAAATTGTAGATCACAAACGAAAACAATGATACGCTTGGATCCCTACGCATTCGTAGCACAGGTTGAATCAACTAAAGTTATAGTTTAGCTCCTTTTCGCTGCAACCGTTGGTGATTGGTCGAATCTGGAAAGAATGTTAAAATTAATTTATAAAGTAACAAACAACCGCATAAACAAATGGCATCTTACCTGACTGCGGTACTGCTGCTAGATGCTATACCATTTCGGGGGCCGGTTATTAGTCCTTTCCAAATGGAATCATCGTCAAATGCGGCACACCTATTAAAAAACATTGAAACGACGAAACATTGGCAAAATAAACTTACCTAACTATGTTTAACACTTCTTTTTTCACGCAAATTTGTTTGCACTGCTATTGCCGATCACACAAACAAGAACTGTCAAATGAATAACATTGCATAATTTCGGGTCGGTCAGTTGTATTGACAACCGCCATTATGTTCTAGGCCTTTGAATGTCATATGGCATTAAAAATTTGGTCAAATATACAAATAAATTGTTTAAAAATTCTTATTTGGGCATATCTATCAACACAGTAAATTACATATACCAAAAAGGCATTGAGTGCAGCATGTTATTGAATAAAATAGAAAAACAATCAGAATAAAATCAACATTTTTTTGTAAGTGACAGTACGGTTCTTGTTTTTCTGGCGTTCTTGCGGACAAAATCGTACTGCTTTCTCGTTCTGCCTAATTAACAACCAAACTTGCCAAAGCAGGAGAGCATGATGCTTTTGTCCGCTGTGGTGGCTTTCTTGGCTCTGTCAGTCCATTTAAATTTGGAGTATTTCCTGCGTTGAGTTTTTCTTCATAGTTGTTACGAATTAAATTTTGTAGTGAAAAAGTAATTTCATGAGTACAAGTATGTAATAAACATGAAGTCGATGTTTATTCATTAACGTTATTGGTTTTTTTCATGCCAGGCCATGGATAATAATGTAAACACATCTGGAACCGCTGCTATTATAGAGCAGTTGCGGCTGATAAAAACGGCAACACAAGCTAATCTTGTACAAACTGCACGGATTTCCACAGTTGTAGCTGGAGTTGCCGTAACAGTAAACGATGTGGCAGAAGTGGTTAGTAACCAAATGACCTCCACTAATGAACAAAACCGGCAAGAAACAGAATGGTATACAGAACGGCCTACGTTCCATCCCGCGAGCGTTACCAGCAAGGAAGAGCTGGACAATTTAGAGTTCAGCCTTTCCTTGACGAACAATGCTGAACTATTAGCAAAATGGTTGATGACACAAGTTCACTCTACGGAAAAATCACAAAAATTGCATGAGGCATTTTATCTACTATTCTCTCGTAATTTTGTTGTGCAATGCAGCTGGACAGGAAGATCACGGGATGGTACACAAAAAATAGCGTTGGTGGCATACAGGAATGTTTTAAATTTGTTGAAACGAATAGGAGGTGTCTTTATTGCTGAAGTTGAGGAGTTCATGAAAAAAAAAATTAAAAATGCGAAAAGCGCGTCTCTGACACGAGGCATTAATAAAAGTGTGCTACACAAGCCACACAAACGGAAGAATGGAAGGTTAGAAAATTAAAACTTTAGTTTAATGAAACGGAACCTAAAATCAAAATATACGCAATTGAAGAAATCAGATTTTTTTATATGAATTGGTCATCCTATATGAAGATTAGCATCACAATATTGTCGAAAATAAACAATTTAATCAGTACCAAACCATAATTACGATACAATAAAGTTTATTTCACATTTGTACAGAGGCAAATCTTACAAAAAAGTGTGCAACAATGGAAATAATGCTATTGAATCTGGCTGGGGAGGTACTCTGATAGGAAGCTGTATTAAGGACCGGGATGGTATGAAAATAGGAACAAGCTTGCATTTTGTACTAGTACACGGTACTTCCACCTCGAATAAACGAACATTAAGTTTAACTTTAAATATACAAAGCTCAACCGACGAAAGTTGTATGTCTGCTAAAACATTATCCTCGTCAGATACTACATTAAATAGTTCCTCACAAGATTCTACCATGTTACCACAAATTATAAAAGAGTTTTCGATTTTTTTCACATTTGTAAACTGGATAATGTTGTTTTCTTTTGTTAGAAACCAACGATTTTGAAACTGCTTCTGAAGCGAAAATTCCTCATTTATGAAAAAACGACCATTTGCTTTGAGTTGCGGATAATAAGGAACGGTCAGCGTTTTAGCCTTTATGACATGACTACGTTCGATCAATCTTCCAGCAGCCTGTTCTACTATCTTAGTTCCAGATCTAACGCACTGCTTGACGAATCGCAAGTTATTTTCAAATTCGTAGGCAGAATAAGAATCCAACGGCCCATATTTCATAACTTCTTTACCCACGTGCTGCAGGTTGTGGATATTGCTAATTAAATTTGACCGCCCGAAATATTTTCCGAAATGTCTTACGAATTCATCCAACATTTTACAAGCAAGAGGCCAATATTGTTGGTGTGCCTTGGTAGAAAAAATTGTAATTCCGCAAAAATAAAACAAGAAATGGTTGAACATTGCTTCTTGCTTGAAAATATCTTTCAATATTACTACACTCAAGTAGTGTAGGAATGTCCGATACTCTGTAGCTTTCCACAAAGGAACTTCGTTCAGATGGCGGATTCTACGAGGTATTTCAGAAGGTAATCGTATTTTCATTATAAATGCTGATATGGCATCCTTCTGTCGAGGAAACAAGTGTTCCACATTTTCGAAATTATCATCAAGAATACCAGCTAAAATTTTTTGAGTACCTCCTTCATCCACTAAATGCAGTCTATCAGAAACAGGAATACCTTCAACCATATCAAAACCATCGATGTCCTCTAGAGGAGTACGCCATGGTTTATGGTGCAATTCGTCCAGTCTTTGCCTAAATCCTTCATCGGTACGTGGATCAGCGTTTACCGAATCAAAAATTATTTTATTAGAGTCGCTATTTGCAATTGTCGTTCCAACACAAGTGCATTTTAGGCATCCATGTTTCCCATTGTAATTCATGGTGGCTGCAATGAAACAAATTATACGCTTATTTTTCTGTCTTAAAATTAATATCCTCTTGCTACTTTACACATACCTTTTAAAGTGGCCCGCATTGGTGAGTCGGCGATAATTGCACGAAGAGAAAATGGTAATAACTTATCTCCGAATTGCAAACCTCTTTTTTGTAGTTCATTAATTTCTTCAACCAATGGTCTTAAAAACTCTTCTACACTAGGTTTAACAGATCCTCCGAAAGTTCCAACAATCATTGCCGGATGTTTGGCCAATTCTGCCACTCTAATCTGTATTGGCCAAAGCTGCTTACGGGAACTTCTAAAAAGAGGTAGCCCATCGATTGACAAATCGATCGTAATTTTTTCTACTTCTGGTACAATATTCCTGAAATGAATAAAAAAATGTAATACATTAAGTATAACTTTTGCGTACTTATCTGTTACATTTAATAATACTTACTCAAAATATTTCGAAAGGACTTTCTCAATACCATGATACCATAAATGGCCGCCTTGTATTGATTTAATTTCAGACCCAATTTGGGTGGGTGTTTTTAAGAGGGTTCGTTTAGTTTTCGGTACTTTTGCTTTGAAATATTTTCTCAAAATTGCTAGAAACCCTTCGGTTAAAAAACGAGATGCGCGGCCCAAAGTGATAAGATGTACGAGTGCATCTTTTAAATTTAAATTCTCCATGAAATTATACGGATTATCTGCGTTTGGAAAATCGTCGACATCCTCGATTTGTATCGTATTGTCGTCATCAATACTTCTAATACTATCGACAGCTGCAGAACTGCTTGTTGCAAACAAAGATTCAAGATCTTGTTGCGTTATTTCTGAAAAGCCAGATATCAGGGATAATATAGAAAAATATATAAAAGTGATAATAAAATAATGTTAAACTTACCCACTCCTAGATCTGGCCATACAGTGGTTGAAGCCGTTTCCAGCGTGATGTTTAACTCATCGACGCTTCTAGCAACATCGTTTAACAACCGAGCTCGTTTTTTATAAAAATTGCCAGTCTGCTTAGAACGTTTCGACATACTGTGTTCGTTTTCTGATGAAATTATTAAGACGGTATTTATCAAGCACAAGTCTTACTCGATACAGTTTTCACCAGCGACTATGTTTGTTATTTGTTGTTTGTTTGATGTATGTTTTCCTCTAAAATACTTTCTGTCATTTCAAAATCTACATTTGACAGTCGATTTCAGTTGTTTTCGAGTCGAGTGCACTTTGATGGTGGGATTAAAGTCAAAATGCCTCAAAATCAAAGCCAAAATGATTAAAGTCGATTGTGCGATATAATTGAGATTAAAAATAAATCGTATTCACAAAATATCAAAGGTCACCAAACATACTAGGAGAGTTAAGTTATAATTTTATTTGAAAACCACTCAGCGATGCTTACATAAAAAATTTAAAATTAAACGAAATAATCAAATATATTCAAAATATTCAATTTAGTTTGAAAAAAATCCGCATTAAGCGGAGCATTTCGTAAGAAAGCAGTTCGAATGCGCGAAGTACAGAAACATGGAAAAAAAGGTAAAAAGAAAGAAGCTGTCGTGCGACAGAACAGCATGATGGTCAGCGAGGTATAACATATCAAAAAAAAAGGAGAAACGCTGCAACACTGAGTGCCGTGAGTGGGGTTCTCATATTTTGTACGGCCGGGTCGCCATACTTCTTGCAGAATAGCCTTCAAATATAAGAGAAATCCAGCGATTAGTCCCAGGGGATCGTATATACTCATGAGTGCGCGAAGAATTTGTCGCTTCGTCGGCACGCTTTCTCCATTCAGGACGTCTTCGTCTCGTTTGGGTAGTAGCTTGAAGCTGAAAGTATCTGTCTGCTGATTCCACCACATTCCGAGCACCTTCTGCACGTGAGACAAGGGGTCGCGCTGTTGTAACTCAATTCCCGAGAATTTTGCTGCAACCTTGCTTGAATTAGAAAGCCAGTTGTGAAGCTGGAAACCGCCCTGCGCATGGATGTAGCGCACCTCCGTTGCTAATTTTATGGCCTCATCATCGCGTTCAATACTAATCAGCAAATCGTCAACATAGTGCTGTTGCTTTATACATCTTTGGGGGTTAGCACTAGTTATAGTCGTTCGGCGTTTCGAATGGTCGTGAGAATCAACTTACTCGTTCGGCGTTCTGATGGTAAGAGAGCTTTTTTAATCCTTGTTGCTTCTTGGCGCGTGAGGACATTTCCCTTACGCGCTAGGTTTACACCCATACGTCGGGTGATTGCATGCTGCATCGAGCAGTTACCTAGTTTCTGCTTTCGAGCAGTTCCCTACAAGGCTAACGAAGGAACGACCAAACACCCTGATGGAAAACCTGCCGACCCAATCGATCCTCGAAGACCTGTCCAGCAGACGCGATATGGCAGAAAAATTTATCTTCCTGATAAATTTTAAATAAAGGGGGAAGTGATGTGGCGTGACACTCAGGATCTCACGCGAGCTACCTGCGAGTAGCAAACCAGATAGCGTAAACTACCCATCTGGCAGAGGGAACTCACGACGCTCAAAAAATCATTTGACTAGAGCATCGACGTTCGTGAGACTAGTCGAAGTTAGTCGCATGATTTTTCCGAAAAAAACCGAAGCAACCCGAACGTTTGACCTCGCGCGATCCGATGGTCGATCCGATCGCGATCCGAATATTGCTCGAATGATTTAGATCCCGAACCATTGGGATCCGAAAATTGCTCGCATGATTGAGATCCCGATCGTTCGACGCTCGCCACTGCTGCATACTATTGTACTCGCACGTTTGACCGCACCAATACATGTATGTGAATATGAACCGCTACTATTTCGGTTTCGCTTTTACCGTTTCTTTCGCAGCGTATAGGTAAAGGGGGGAAAGGTACATCATTTCTAGGAAAATGATATTTTCTTATTAGATTACCTAGATGTATTTGATAGATAATTGGATTGACAAGCTTAGTTTAACGCTGTGATCAACATGGAAGGTACGAATTCTCCGCCGTTGTTCGAGGACACGCAACAATCCGTTCAAATGGAAAGTTTTAGTTTTCATGTGCAGCATTTACCACCGCTGCACATCAACGCCACTGCTGAGCACAGTGGTACAACGGTAAGTGCATCTGAAGATACGTTGACGGCTCTTTCGCCCATTTCTATGCCGCCACTTGCGTACTTCAGTGACCGTGTAAGTGCGCCACAGCCGAGAGTGAGTGTACCACAGGCGCCTATTCCGGTGCCGCCACTTATATATTTTAGTGGTCGGATTGGTGCGCCACAGCAGCCTGCAAATGGGCCAACTCCTCCGCAGGCTGCCTTCCACGATCCGCGTGGCCACGATTTTTCGCTGCAACAGCCAGCACCAAATACGCCATCGCCTTCACTTGCCAGCCAGAGTGGGCATGCTCGTTCGTTGCATCAGCCAGCAGTGGATGATATGGCCAACGTAATGTCTGCGGTGGCTGAAATGAGGGAAGACATCAAAAGAATGTCAGATGGTTTGGCACATATGAATGCTCATATGTACAAATTGACGCGAACAATTGTACAACAGCGTGTTCAAGGAACAGGGATACGCGCAATCTCCGCCGGCGAAACTATGCCTGAAAGAATTTCTCCTGTGAAATCCAAGGAGGAGTTGGATAAACTGGAGGAATTTTTAAGCCACGATCATAATATGCAAAGTATGGTTGCGCAATTAGATTGTTTGGTGCTTCGTCGTGACGCACCAAACCGTTTGAGTGATGCGCTTCATATTATTATCAGTGCAGACTTGTTGGTGCAGTGTAGCTGGCTAGGGGGCGGTAAAACTGGATCCAAAATTTCCTTTAAACCATATGTGGCTGTTCAAACTTTACTGCTACGAGTTTCTGGTTTTTCAAGGCAGGAAATGAAAGAGTTTGAAAGAATGTTGAAGCTCAAAATTTTCCATGCAGCTGATAGGCTGCGTTTAAAAAACATGCGGAGAAGTGCATGTCGGAAACGGACATCGGTAGAGCGGACGGGCCAGTAACACAGCAATGAACATCAAAGGTATTATTACCTTTTTAAAAAGTCCTTTTCAGGACTACCAAAAAAGTTAATTAAAAGAATATTTGACTTGCATTTCTAAACTCAATTGTTGATGACACTTAAAAAAAACAAAAAAACAGCAAAAACCGTGCGGAGTTGTGAATATCGCAAAAGGACATCGGTAGAGCGGACGGGCCAGTAACGGACAACAATATCCATCAAAGGTATTATTACCTTTCCAAAAGGTCCTTTTCAGGACTACCAAAAAAGTTAATTAAAAGAATATTCGACTTGCATTCTTGTTTCTAACATTAATCATTGGTGGTGTTGGATAAATATTTATATCTTGTGCAGAGAGCGTGAACGTTTCAGGCTCAGTAATAGAATCCGCAACTGTGTGTAGGATGCTTTTACGTGCTCCCTATGCGCGCAAAAGACAAGAATCTTACGCATGTACGCATTACTGATTTTCATATTTGTTAATCCGTACCTGAATAGTCAGTGGTGCGTGTCGTGTTTGCGGTCAGTCAAAAGTTTTGTCGTTTAAAGGCCATCGTGTCGTGCAAAATACCGGAAATGTTGTGTGCAGAAATTCCTATTCATGTGAACTGCAATCAGCACCACTACTAAAATGAGATTAAAAAATCATAAAAAATAAATACAATTCAGCCGTAAAATATATATTATTAATATTCTAAATACATACCACAACGGATATCTGCTTGCTATAAAAATATATATAGTAGGAAAAGTTGTAGTTAATAAACATCAAAATATATTATGAAATAACCGTAACCAGAGCAATTGAATTAGTGGGAAAAGAATATTAAACATTCAATTTGTTAATATATATACTGTTAGGACAAGTTAAAATCCTTTGCATAACATACAATTTTTCTTTTTTTGTAGCTAGTAAGCAAAAGATTCACACAGCAGAAAACCAAAGTTCCCCTCTCATTTTAGCCATGCAAAAAATTACATGTTGCCATTCGGTACGTCGTGGACGTAATGAGTAGGAGTTAGGGAGGAGAGCCTTTGTTAGCCTTTAGGGGGATTTTCAAATGTAACATTTAAATCTGTTACTTTTATATGCTGTATGAGCTGCCCCCTTGTGGCGTCGGATCCGCCCTCTTACCGAACATGTTAGTATTGTTAGTAATGTTAGTATTGTTAATACGCATTACATTTCTGCGATGCAAACACACCACATCCAGTTACCAAACCAAACCAAAGTCATCAACCAAGAGGACAAATGCGCACGTCTAGGAGAAGGCTTGGACAGATCACGATGTCCCACAAGCTTAAAGATAAAATCCTCGATGATCCAACCTTTCGTTACAAACCCCAAAAAAGTTTCTGCCTGCCTAGCTACCTACCTTTATTTTATCAGCTATCTCTTCGTTCGATCGATCGATTGAACTTCTCTAACTATCTATCGACCTATCTATCTACATATCGACCTATCTATCTACATATCTACCTATCTATCTATCTACCTATCTATCTATCTGTCTATTTATCTATCTATCTATCTATCTATCTATCTATTTATTTATCTATCTATCTATCTATCTATCTACCTATCCATCTACCTATCTATCTATTTATTTATCTATCTATCTATCTATCTATCTATCTACCTATCCATCTATCTACCTATCTATCTATCTATTTATTTATCTATCTATCTATCAATATATCTATCTTTCTATCTACCTACCTATCTATCTACCTATCTATCTATCTATCTATCTATCTATCTATCTACCTATCTATCTATCTACCTATCTATCTATCTATCTATCAATATATCTATCTATCTATCAATATATCTATCTTTCTATCTACCTACCTATCTATCTACCTATCTATCTATCTATCTATCTATCTATCTATCTACCTATCTATCTATCTACCTATCTATCTATCTATCTATCAATATATCTATCTATCTATCTATTTATTTATCTATCTATCTATCTATCTATCTACCTATCCATCTACCTACCTATCTATCTATTTATTTACCTAGCTATCTATCTATCTATCAATATATCTATCTTTCTATCTACCTACCTATCTATCTACCTATCTATCTATCTATCTATCTATCTATCTACCTATCTATCTATCTACCTATCTATCTATCTATCTATCAATATATCTATCTATCTATCTACCTATCTATCTATCTATTTATCTATCTATCTATCTATCTATCTACCTATCTATCTATCTATTTATCTATCTATCTATCTATCTATCAATATATCTATCTATCTATCTATTTATTTATCTATCTATCTATCTATCAATATATCTATCTATCTATTTATCTATCTATCTATCTATCTATCTATCTATCTATCAATATATCTATCTATCTATTTATTTATCTATCTATCTATCTATCAATATATCTATCTATCAATATATCTATCTATCTATCTACCTATCTATCTATCTATTTATCTATCTATCTATCTATCTATCTACCTATCTATCTATCTATTTATCTATCTATCTATCTATCTATCTACCTATCTATCTATCTGTCTATCTATCAATCTATCTATCTATCTACCTATCTATCTATCTGTCTATCTATCAATCTATCTAGCTATTCATTTATGTAACTAACTTCATAACAACCTGTAAAACCTAATTAACGTAAATAGTGATTAGATAGGTTAATTCAAAAGGAAATTTAGTCCCATGTTTAATGGGGTTGGATCATCGAGGTGCCATCCATGCGGTTAAAAGGGTCGGCTACGAACTGGGCACCGATGTACCGGAATCGCGATGAAAGTGTCTGTAAATAAAACCATAACATTGAATTAGAATCTTTTAACCATTCCATGGAAGTATCAAAACTTACCACTTGTTACCTCCCGTATTAAATAAGGCTGTTCACGCGGCCACAGAAAGTTCCTACAACATAAACTATGAGCAAATTTAAAATTTAGCGTGAACAACCAATTGGAAATATTGTTATTTGTTTTTTAGTGTTTTAGTTGAAGTAGTAGGGATAAATTAGTAGGTAGTGATGGAGGAATTAATTAAAAAGTTAGTTTGTTAAAAGTTGAGTGATTATTCAAGAATGAAAGTATGAAGAAGAGGAAAGAAGACAATAGTATTGGGAGCAGGACGTGGAAGTGGTTGTGTGGAATTAGGATTAAGGCAGTGGGTAGGTAACCGGACTGCAACCAGCTTGCACCTGATTTCAGTCCATGGCACTTCCACCATTCGCGACGGAGCATTCTCTTGCACCTCATATATGTGCAGAGCAGCGGACGACAATGGAGGAAAAGCATTGTCGTCCGCTGATACGTTAAAATGCTCCGCCACTGACAAAAACCGGACTCCAACTACGGAGATGGGAAGCGCAGAAGATTTCTTTGCTTCTAAAAATTTAACAATGCCGTTGTCTTTGGTTAAAAACCATTGATCCTTAAAAGTTGGCATTAAGGCAAAATCGGCGGTCACGTGTACACCATCACCATTTACCTTTAATCTAGGATATTGTGGAGCAATTACGTTAACAGCCCGATAGACGCGTGCAAGTTCGTCTGATCGGGCTGCCACTTGCTGCGCACATTTGGTGCCCGAACGGACCCAGCGTTTAATCAATTGCAAATGATTTTCGAAGGGATACGCTGAGAACCCATCGAGCGGTCCATACAACGCAACCTCTCCATACACGTGTTGGAGATTGTGGATATTGCTCGTCAAGTAGGCACGACCATATATCGAGCCAAACTCCTTCACGAATAAGCGAAGGAATTTGTCTGCTAGAGGCCAAAGGCGCTGGTGTGCCAATGAAGAAAATATTGTCACACCGCAGAAGTAGAGTAGGAAGTGACGATATGTGCGATAATTCATAAAGTCCTTCATGACCACAATACTAACATAATGTAGGAAGGACCGCAATTCCGTTCCCTTCCAAAAGGCGACGTGTTTTAGGTGCCGCATACGCCGATGCACCTCCGAAGGAAGCTGTATGCTTAACAAAAAACGCGATGCAACTTCCTTCGTTCGAGTGGACCACTTTTCACAAACCCCTGGATAGTCTCCATCCAACATACCCCGCAAAATTTTCCGGGTTCCACCCAATTCAATTAGGTGTAGACGATCGCCGGAGACAACACCTTTGATCATATCAAAATTGTCTAAATTTTCCAATGGTGATCGCCAAGACTTATGATGGTCCTTACACACTCGACTACGAAACCCTGCGTCCGTTCGCAGGGGAGCATCGACGGTATCAAAAATCATTTTTTTACGATCGCTTAAGTATTCGCCAACAGCAGAACACTTCATACAACCGTGATATCCGTTGTAGCTCGTTGTTGCTGTAAGTAAAAACGAAAAATTTATTAATAGTCTATCTTATTATTGCTCTATTATAAATAGTAAATTAAAATAGTAAAACATTTTCAAAAATCTTACCCTTTAAAAGTGCTCGAGCAGGCGAATCAGCGATAAAAGCGCGAACTCCAAATTGCACCGTTTTATCGCCGATTACCAAGCCTTCCCGCTGAATCAGATTCAGCTCATCTATAAACGGCCGAAGAAACGGGATGATGCTTTCCGGCTTTGATGGACCACTAAATGTAGCAACCACCATCACCGGTAGCTTTGGCAACTCTACCACTCGCACGAGTATTGGCCAAAGCTGGGTTGGCCCACTATGGTGAAGTGGTAGCCCGTCGATTGACACGTCCAAGGAAAAAGGTGTCACTTCGGGATTGACGTTCCTGTAATCAAATCATATACGAAAATGAGTCTTCTATGTTGTGTACAAATTGGATCATTAAATACTTACTGCAAATGCTGGGTCAGGACCGGCTTAAGACCTCCATACCAAAAATCACCACCAGGAATGGGAGTTATAATTTTCCCAACCCCAGTGGGTGTCTTTACAAGCGTCCGCGCATCTTTGGGAAGATTTAAATTCAGCTTCTTCCGTAGGATCGCCAGCATCATGTTGACCGTCGAACGGGGGAGCTGATGCGATACAGCAAGGTATCTCAGGCAGTCAATTAAAGACATGTCATCGAATATGTCGAACGCATCGTCCCAACCGACCGCATCTTCTTCAAAATCGGCACAGTCGTCCCCGTCCGAATACATGTCCTCCTGGTCGGTATCTATATTAATGTTAGTAATATTATTATACCCTCCACCATTATTAAAATTAAAATCCATGCAATTTTGTCCTCCGTGTTTGCTGGTTCCTGGTCGTGGTCCTTCAATTGCTGCGCTGGTGTCAGGTATGGGTGATGCTGCGATTAAATCTAAAAGAAGAACATGAAATATTCAATCTCGTTACAATAGTATCTTATATATATTACAAAATAACATGACCATGCGTACGAGCTTTTCATTCTTTTAACGCTTGCACTCGCGATTATACTATCCGGGCGTGTAAGAAACGATTATGTTAGTTTCTTTTTACGGCTACGTGATCGTTACGCAGAAGCACTATAAATGTTTTTGCGCTTTAATTAATTATAACGTAGATTAAATCGTTTTTCTATTACGATCTCAAAGCGTTTTGTTGCCGTTAGCTTCATGCTTATAATTCGTCCATGGTCTCTTACTGATAAAATTCTTTCATTAAGAGACAGAGCGTGAGTTTTTGTTTAAGTTCTGTTTGAACTATTCACTACATTACAGTCATGTTAGTTTGTTTTTAGCATTTTAGTTCGGTTTTTGCATTAGCAGATTAAATTATCGAACAACTATTTATTATTCATCAGTTAAATACTTAGTTAATAACTCACAATTTCATTAATTTTATTCCACAAAAAATTAATTAACACACTTTCTGATGGGTAACACTATATTGTAGAGATAACATCATCGTTGTTTTGTTCAGGATTTCACCCTTGCGTGCACTCCGTCTTTTTTAAACTGGGATTTGGAACCGGACCTGCAATGTAGCAAAGCCGCAACCGCTGCACCACCTGCGTAGCATTATATTATCACATAGTTGTGTTTTTTTTTAATTTAGTAAATGTCCTGGCATGTCATTTCTGACTTGTCAGAATCAAAGGTAGTACGACAGGCACAGCCCAGCGTACGAGATTACAGCACGGATGGAAATTGGTTTTGCTATCGTTTGAAGACGAGCGGCACTATTATCTACATCAGTGATCTCCAACCTATAGTCCGCGGACCACTGGGGTTCCGTGGCACAAGTAAAAGTGGTCCGGGAAAAAAAATCTTTGGTCCTTGAACCGATCGCTATCACTTTAAACTCTATGCCAAACAAATTTCTTTGGTGGATATAATGTGCATAGACACATATATTTATTCTACTGAGCAGTTAATCGTATGCTAATTACACACTTTAATTAATCTTTTGCCATTATTATTGGCAACCCCAGCCTCACAGCCTGCGCGTGTGGGCCGCAATTGCAATTTATTAATATATGTAGGTTAAACCAAAGTGGTCCGCGGCACTAATAAATTTGGAGAGCTCCGATCCACACCACCGGGGCCACCTCCCGATGGTCTTGCATTTAAAATTTTGAATAATTTGTTATCTTAATTTGAAGATAATATTTGTTTGTATTTCTGATCATTTGGTCAGGCACAACTTAAGTCGGTCAAGGCTTGCCATGCACAGTGAAAAACTATCTGTTTTAAAAATGTCCTACAGTCGCCTATAGGACACACGGACCAGCCAAGAATTTAGCCACAACTGGACCGTGCTATACACTTAACAAAAACACAAACGCACTTTTTACACAATATTATTTCGCGCACTTGACGTACTTTGACACACTTTAAATTACGATTACGATCTTTTTAATTATTATTTCGCGCACTTGACATACTTTGACACACTTTACATTTCGTATATAAATAGAACTACACTATTTAATACTTACCAATGTCCGGAAGAGGAACGAAATTGAACATTCCACTATTTCCTATACGGCGCTGCCGCTCCTTTGCCTCATCGAAATCCCGGTCCAGCTCTTCCATTGCTTGGCGATATTTCGTATAGAAATAGCCATTCATTTTTGGCATTTTCGGCAATTTCGGCATTTTCGGATCCATTTTGATCACTAATCACTAAAATAACACAACATCTGTATCAAATTAAAACCACGAACATGTACATATTTCACTTTTTAAACCTATATTTCACAAAACTTTTGACAAAACACTTGAACGTACCGGCATGCGTTGAATCGTGTTGAAAGTGATTTTTCTGTGGCTACTACACAATCAAACAATTGTTCTATTCTGCATCTATCGCGTTAAAATCGTTCCCGCACTTATACCACAAAACCAATCCTTCGTTTCCGATGCAACACTCAACTTCTTCTTTCAATTTTTAGATTTTTGCTCAAAATGACACGATCGTGTCGAAAAAACGAAAAAAATGTTCGAGAATGTGCTCGGATCGTTCGGACCTGCTAATTTTGCACTAACACATATATAGAAGTGCTCACCGCGGCTCCCGAGCGGCCGAAAGCGCTCAATTAGAGCGAGAGGAAACGATGAAAAAACGAGAGGTCAATATGAAAAAGTCGGTTTTTGCCAGATGGGTATCCTACCCGATCGTACCGATCCCGTTCGGGTAATCCCGAACGGAACAAACTGCACTATCGTGCATCCAATAAAGCAAGACGAAGCTCTCTTCTATTTTCGACGGCAAACCCAACGGACGTAAGTTTTTGATCTCCCGCAACATCCGAAGATAAATTAGTACCCCATAGGGTGGTCACCTGCAGAGGATAGCCTAGCTACATAGGAGCAGGTCCCACCATTTTGCTTGGATTAAAACACGTTCATCTTAAATGCGGATCAGCGAATCGCGTGGGAGGTCTTGATGAGCCTATGGCAATTAAAACGCTATTGGGATGGAAGGGAAAAAACGAACAACAGGAGAAAGGAATGGACGAAATGATGAGAGAATATTTCAGTACGTAAAGTTTCGGAGTTTCACACGAACGGGCCATAGAGCAAATGAATGCCACACTAAAACCATTAGTAGTTGGCTACGAATTAGAACTGATATGGAAAAACGATACGGTAACTTTACCTGAGAGCTACGGTCAAGCATTACAAAGTTTGGAACGAGGATTAGGAAGAGATCCAGAATTGAAAGCTTGGTATCACAACAAAATTAACGCATATTGTGAAAAGGGTTATGCTGAACATGTAAGCGATCCAAATTTGTTAAAGGATGTAGAGGAACTGAACTTTATACCGCATTTTGTGTTGGGATACAATATCTGTAACATTTTATTCGCGAAACCCTGTTGTATTTTCATGTTGTCGTTATCAGTTTGCCAACTCTTTGGTTTTTGGTGGCAAACGAAGCCATCTTATTATTAATGTCAGTCGTTCTTGATCCTTCGGCCAATAAATATCAAGAAATATTTCTCGGAAGTCGTGTCCGCTTTATTCCTCTTATTTCATTAGGCTATGGGCCCAGAACGCAAAACCATAACAATCGCGAATCCGCACCTATATTTTATATCTTTTTAGGAAAATAATTGTAATAATTGTTCCGCACGGATAAAAAAGAAAGGCGGAACCATCCCAGTATCTGCGCCGTCGCCGATGGATAAAGAATCCCCACATTTTGCCCTTAGTCCATACAAAAACGTACTCAATTTTATCCGGTTCGGTTTCGGTGCCAGCATCGACGAACACCGTGTAATTTCAAGTGGAAAGTGGTTACAAGTGTTCTATCAATAAAGTTGTGCATTAAATTACGGTTTTAGCCGCAATCAACCGGTTGTATGCACAACACTTAGTTTGTTGTTATGGGTGCAAAGTGAGATTAGGTGAACGATTCCTCGATCGAGTGAAATGATTGTGATTCGGGAACCAAAAGGGAAACATATTCCCTGACCCTCCGGATGAAAGAGAAAAGACCTTTCTTTATTATTATTGTGTAGATTGGATAGTGAGTTCCGTGTTCCGAAGATGAGCTTACGGTATGTTTGTGGTGTTATGTTCGCTTTCTGCGACAGTTCATGAAATTAATTTGGATTGCGGTTCCGTCGTGCGTGATCTGTTGTTAAACCTATTTTAAGCTTGGATTGATTATCGTTCAATCCGTTTCGAAATGTCATTTGGTTTATTGTAGTCTGTAATAGCACTGTGGTTGAAGAGTTGCTCATTATACGTGGCATCAACCGTGTGTTGGATTGAGACAATTGTTTAGTTGATTGTTGTTGGTTGGTGAGCATAGATAACTAAATTTATAATATAGTAATTGTTTCTACCTTTACGAAAATAATTAATTCTACTTCATCTTTCGACAAGGAATGTCCGGTAGAACGATAGCAGCCGATTCATGATGCGCTCGTCGTTGTCTATCCGACCCTGCCAAGTGCATACTAGAAAGTTTTATGATAGTTCAAACTGAGTTTCTGAAGCGAATGTGCACATGAACAATGTATCATCAACCAAGCTGAAAGTATATAATAATTATATTCAATTATCAAAACTAGACTAACTTAGATCCACATGTCTATGGAGTTGTTGCGGAGCATTGGGTTATGATATTGTTGTTGTAGTGTCTGATGTGACAGCGGATCGTGTTTTAGTCTAGCATGGCGTTGCATATTTATATTTCATTTCTTTTCCATTTTAGATTTCCATTATTTTCCTATCATGTCAATAATATCTTCTCATTTTATCCTTCTTACAGAATACGGAATCAACTTGCACTACCATCAAATCATCAAGCACTTCTGGAGAGTCACACTCGATGGCTTGGTGTGGTAGCGGCTTACGGCTAGTGGGTAGGGGTGACAGCTTAGTAGGCCTTGGTAGCCCTGAAACCTAGACTATCAATTCCCTCTTGTGTTGCCATGCGATACAATCCACCCCAGGGGTTGCGACTAACCCGTATACCCAAGCTTGGATGAACGATGATAAACGTTTCCATTACGCACAATGAGGACGTGACCAAATAGGAGATGGGTAGCAGAAACTGTGGGGACATCAATATGTTTGGATCCAGGCCCATTGCAAAGCAGAGCAAGTGTTCGTTTAATGTTATTGGATATCTAAATATTTTTCTTTTTTCGACTATAAATTATGTTACTACAACTTATAAAACTTGTCCTATTTACAGAATGCGGGATCCATCGATCTAATACAACGGATAATTTCATTGTTGCAGATTGTAAAAGGTAAATATGATAATAACGTAAATTATTACAACACAGTGCTTGTGGGTGTGTATAGCGATTTTTTTTCCTGGCATTTTTTATAAAGAACAATTATTGTTGAATTTATTCATAATAAACCATGTTTACAAAGAAAATGAGTTTACTGTCGCAGGTGATTTGTACTGAATAGATTTGCTATTACTTAATATTTACTCTATGGATAGAAATTTATCTGTGGAGATTGGAAAAGATAGGTTAGAATAAACTAACGATTCGGGAATTGGAAAAGAACAATTATAAAGCGGAAAGTGAAAAGGATCAACTTTCATACTGGACCTGCGTCATTAAAAAGAACCTTAAACATTAGTACTAGAGCTAGCTTACATCTACTTAATAATATATCATTAACATAGCTAACCTACTTTTTCCTGGCATATTAATGCAATTAACTTCAAAATTGAAACATTCCTTACCATGCCATACGTTACGATTGCATGCACATATTTTTTGTAATGATTGTACATAATTTATTACATTCGTATTGCTAATACAGGACAATGGTTTATCTTCCATTTAAGTTAAATCATCCTGGCAGATGAAGAACAACGCACCCCATATCAAAGAGACGCAACGAGATGTTGTCCATTGCCATGTTGATTGTTGAATATGGATGGCAACAAATCCATGCATACGAGGGGGCTTTTGTGGCGGTGTCTACAATTGAAGCGGAGCAATTCCTACACGTCGTTCACGTTGTTCTGAAGCAACAACTAAACGACTGAAGGATCGACGTGATCCAATTGAAGGATAAATATCCGAAAATATTTCGGTATATCGGATAAAGTTGGATATAGCAGTCAGGATATGTACGAGCATTTCTACAAGCCGTTGGTTAATCGTAGATTAGGATTTAACTAGGACTAGATTATTCGTTCAGACATTAATTTAGGAAAGATCGTGGGGTAGGATTCAATTACAAAGATTATTAGAGAGAAACATTCCTGTAAATTTCAGCCCGTCACGTCATCCATATTTTTACCAAACATTTAACACATTCTTTATACAAACTTTAGAACAGATGATTTTACCAAGATTAAGGAGGAACGAATTTTTAAGATTGTTTTCTTGCGTTCAGTACAGACACGTAATCATTGTTCAGATTTTCATGCGGAATACGTTGTGCGTCATTGTATCCATTGCAGTATTGCAGGATATTATTTTCATAGTTTATTATTGTAACATTTTTTATCTGATATGTCTAAACGAAATGTAAAAATCGCATTAATTACTAATAATTGATGGTTTATATTCAACTGACAATTCAAACTCAATCAGCTGGGCGAAAGCAGATTATTGTTACCACTACATACACAAACCGAGCGATCTCACATACACATGCATACACCTGGGCAGCAAATGCTCACTCACACAACCTCAGAAGCACGTAGCCGAATCCCCTAATTTTGCCCTATTTTCATATAACGAATCTAATAATTTAGTATGAGCCGAAGCTGGGTGACACAAAATTAGGGGGACCGATCTCCCACCTCACTCGAGCTCTCATCGTGTGTCTGAGCCATATGACTAGCCGACATAATCACAATAAGCATGCAAATAACGCACCCATACCTACGTGGTTACCGCGCTTCACACCAACACGTGCACAAAATAGCTGTGACGGTTACGGGCTGCAAATAGACCATCTCGCGGTTGCTGCCTAAATGCAGCCAGCTGATGGAAGATTATGGCCGTCGGGTATAATTACAAAATATAAACCGTCATTACAAATAATGTTTACGCACTCACAAACACTCGTTTGCATATATACATCTTGGTCAACCCATTCGACAGTTGAGATGTCAAACGTTTTACCCTTTGATTAGTTACGAAATTTTTGTATCTAGTAACGGTGGAGTTAAAAGCAGAAAGAAATATCTTACTTCAGCCAAAACGTTGTGCAATTTGTGTTTGACGAAAAAATATGATTGGCAGGGAAGAGGTAAGTACAATAGGCAGCAGTTGGATTTGGTGATTAATTGATAAGCATTGTGGCAATGAAGACCATGAGGAAAATTCACACGTTTTGATTATTTTACGGCATTGCGGTTTTCTTCCGGCGATACTGCGGTGTATGTTTGATGATGGCGGGGCCGGGTTTCCATCATCTTAGCCGTCGATGACAACTGCGAAATACCGGACATTGAGAGAGCGCATGATAAGTTCACTTGTTTCTTGTCAGTCGGTATTTTTCTTCAAGCAGGTTGGCGAATGCCTTTTGGAAAAAGATAATGCAAGAATGCTTTTCTTATCCTAATATCTATTATTCCCCCTCCTCCTCTTCCTCCTCCTCCTCCACCACCTCCTCCTCCTCCACCACCTCCTCCTCCTCCTCCTCCTCCTCAACATTCTTCTTGTCCTTCTCCTCTCCTCTTCCTCCTTGCCCTACGGCTTTTCTACGTGCTGCTTATCCGGCACCTCTTCCTTCTCCAACGAGTTACTAGTTCAATAGTGGTGTGTTTGTTTTGCTCATCAATCTAATATGTTTACCTCTTTTATTTCACCAACAGTATTTTGAGCGTATCATGGTGATTGTCGAAGGAATGCCATCATTCAAGTATGAATTTCAAATAATGACAATCAATAAATACCACACGTTCGGCAAGTTTATGCGAGTGTACTGCGAATATTTAGTAAGTTGTCCTCCAGCTACCATTGTGTGACGCATGCGGCTACAGGTGTTCTAACCGTGTTTCTTTCCCGATAGGATTTGCCCCTGCATCGCGTGCGTTTTTTTTTCGAAGGGCAACGGGTGTTCGAAACTGATACCCCCGAAAGCCTCGAGATGGAGGACGGCGATTTTATTGAAGCATACATGTTAACGTTTTAATTTTTAACCTGATGTATATGTCGCTTATAACAATATATCCAATTGTAACGGTACTGTTGCCACGACGGCAACCGACTCTTGTCACCCGATTTATTAAAGTGAGACAATCGCGTATTTTAACAATCCAAGTTTATTTAAACGGCGCTAAAAAATCACGTCGACGTCTCGGGTTCCTTGGGTAGAGTGCCGGTTGCCGGTCGAATCCTTTCCACCAAGGCCACTCGGTCATTCCCCCCTTGGAATCGGGAATCCTCGTTATCGTACCGATCGCGATCTCTCCTAGCGCCATCTGTCGTCGAATCCTGAGTTTGGTCGACTTGGGCAGCTGTCAGTTGAATTGACCGTTGATTTATCAACAGGTACCTTATTCGCTGATCTCTCACACGCACGTCCTTCGCTCTCTATCGCTGTTTCGTGAATGTCCCTGATCTTACGCAACACTTCGGTCCTACCGATCTTTCCGTTTCGGAGCAGAGTTACTCCTGTTATCTTCGAAAGTACTGATTACACAATAATGATACACAAATAAGCCTTAAACCTTCTTCCTTTTGTGTTATTCCACTAACGAGAGTGATGTTCACTCCTCGGAGGTTCGTTTGATAAGAAATGTCGCTGTCGCATTATTTTTCATTAACACATGTCATTAAGTACGCACTTACTCTTACATTTACATATTATCCTACCAAGCTAATTATACTAATAGCTAATTATATAGCTAATTATAGCTGTCACTGACAAAGAGGAGTTGAATTCCGTCAGGCGGATGAAAGCTCGGATACAAAAAAGGCCAGCGATCGCTAGTGCAGCATGCTAGTAAGCAATGTGTACGATAAGAGTTTTAAATAAAACCAAGATCTAATCCTCAGGGGTACATCCAAATACCGTGTTGTAATCTCCTTCTCGTCGTGCTATTCGCGAAAATCTGGTGGCTCCAGAGAGGAATAAACGAGAAGAACGATTTTCGGTACATATTTGTTAGTACCTCGTAAGATCGACCCTGTCTAAGGGCGACTTGTGTGTCGTCCACTCGTTGGAACCCCGTGCCAGGGAAGAGCTCATCCGAGCTAGGAGCTCGTCGTCGCCATTGTTCCTGGTTGCTGATACGACGCCGTCGCTGCCAAGGAGGAAGCAGCTCGTCGTCGCCATTGTTCTTGCTTGCTGATACGACGTCGCTGCCACGGAGCTCGTCGTACACGTCGGTTCACCCTCGCAAACTCATCTTATGAACCGAAGAAGTGGTAAGTCATTTCCAATCACTAGAATGGTCACTTCTAAAGAAAAGGCTGGAAAAGAGGCAGGAACGAGTCAGGAGATAGGGTTGCGTGAAGAAGTAGATAGGATGAAAACGAAGCTGGATGATTTAAGAAAGAAATACGAACAGGACATGCGCATTTTACGAACGGAGCTACGCAGCAGATCCGAAGTAGTAGAGAAGTCAACCATTTTAAGGAGACAGCGAGAATTTTTTGAAAAACAAATGAGTAAGCAAAGACAGGAATTTGCTGTATGGAAAAAGGGATAACTTTATCAGTTCTTCAACGGACGCGTGCGGATTCAGACAAGGAACCCATAGACTGTTTGATCCGTTCTTTAAAGGACGTTTTAAAACCAAAAAAAATTATCGATCTTCCTTCAATTGATGGTGATTTTAAATGATGGCCTAAATTTAAAGCAACTGAAACAAATACGGCGGAGGGGAAGATCTCGCCTGTAGAATAACTAGCTCTTCTTCTAAAAAGTCTGATATCTTATAACTTACAACATCGTACCCTACTACGCTAAGAAAATGGTAATAGAAATAATTCTCTTTACGTGAACTACCACAACATCCACTTTCTGTGGACACAATATTTTATCAAATTTTACCCTATTCCATGGTACAAGACAAGCTTATAGGCTCGTTTGCATTTATCCGGTTCCTCAGCTAGTCTCGTGTTGAGTGAAATAATAGAGCATTTGGAAGTTGAAGGTATAAAGAAACCTCTTGCACTCATTTGGACTCATGGTGAAATGCGTGAAGAAGAATACAGCCAGGTCGTAAACATTATGGCGGATGGACATGATTGAGTGACGCAAAATGTCAAAGGGTTACGAACCATACGAGAAATGAAACTTCCACCGCAATCGATAGACGCTGATGCCTTTAAGAAAAAGGGTGGTCACCTGCAGAGGATAGCCTAGATACATAGGAGCAGGTCCCGCCATTTTGCTTGGATTAAAACACTTTCATCTTATATGCGTATCAGCGAATCGCGTGGGAGGTCTTGATGAGCCTATGGCAATTAAAACGCTATTGGGATGGAAGGGAAAAAACGAACAACAGGAGAAAGGAATGGACGAAATGATGAGAGAATATTTCAGTACGTAAAGTTTCGGAGTTTCGCACGAACGGGCCATAGAGCAAATGAATGCCACACTAAAACCATTAGTAGTTGGCTACGAATTAGAACTGATATGGAAAAACGATACGGTAACTTTACCTGAGAGCTACGGTCAAGCATTACAAAGTTTGGAACGAGGATTAGGAAGAGATCCAGAATTGAAAGCTTGGTATCACAACAAAATTAACGCATATTGTGAAAAGGGTTATGCTGAACATGTAAGCGATCCAAATTTGTTAAAGGATGTAGAGGAACTGAACTTTATACCGCATTTTGTGTTGGGATACAATATCTGTAACATTTTATTCGCGAAACCCTGTTGTATTTTCATGTTGTCGTTATCAGTTTGCCAACTCTTTGGTTTTTGGTGGCAAACGAAGCCATCTTATTATTAATGTCAGTCGTTCTTGATCCTTCGGCCAATAAATATCAAGAAATATTTCTCGGAAGTCGTGTCCGCTTTATTCCTCTTATTTCATTAGGCTATGGGCCCAGAACGCAAAACCATAACAATCGCGAATCCGCACCTATATTTTATATCTTTTTAGGAAAATAATTGTTCCGCACGGATAAAAAAGAAAGGCGGAACCATCCCAGTATCTGCGCCGTCGCCGATGGATAAAGAATCCCCACATTTTGCCCTTAGTCCATACAAAAACGTACTCAATTTTATCCGGTTCGGTTTCGGTGCCGGCATCGACGAACATCGTGTAATTTCAAGTGGAAAGTGGTTACAAGTGTTCTATCAATAAAGTTGTGCATTAAATTACGGTTTTAGCCGCAATCAACCGGTTGTATGCACAACACTTAGTTTGTTGTTATGGGTGCAAAGTGAGATTAGGTGAACGATTCCTCGATCGAGTGAAATGATTGTGATTCGGGAACCAAAACGGAAACATATTCCCTGACCCTCCGGATGAAAGAGAAAAGACCTTTCTTTATTATTATTGTGTAGATTGGATAGTGAGTTCCGTGTTCCGAAGATGAGCTTACGGTATGTTTGTGGTGTTATGTTCGCTTTCCGCGACTGTTCATGAAATTAATTTGGATTGCGGTTCCGTCGTGCGTGATCTGTTGTTAAACCTATTTTAAGCTTGGATTGATTATCGTTCAATCCGTTTCGAAATGTCATTTGGTTTATTGTAGTCTGTAATAGCACTGTGGTTGAAGAGTTGCTCATTATACGTGGCATCAACCGTGTGTTGGATTGAGACAATTGTTTAGTTGATTGTTGTTGGTTGGTGAGCATAGATAACTAAATTTATAATATAGTAATTGTTTCTACCTTTACGAAAATAATTAATTCTACTTCATCTTTCGACAAGGAATGTCCGGTAGAACGATAGCAGCCGATTCATGATGCGCTCGTCGTTGTCTATCCGACCCTGCCAAGTGCATACTAGAAAGTTTTATGATAGTTCAAACTGAGTTTCTGAAGCGAATGTGCACATGAACAATGTATCATCAACCAAGCTGAAAGTATATAATAATTATATTCAATTATCAAAACTAGACTAACTTAGATCCACATGTCTATGGAGTTGTTGCGGAGCATTGGGTTATGATATTGTTGTTGTAGTGTCTGATGTGACAGCGGATCGTGTTTTAGTCTAGCATGGCGTTGCATATTTATATTTCATTTCTTTTCCATTTTAGATTTCCATTATTTTCCTATCATGTCAATAATATCTTCTCATTTTATCCTTCTTACAGAATACGGAATCAACTTGCACTACCATCAAATCATCAAGCACTTCTGGAGAGTCACACTCGATGGCTTGGTGTGGTAGCGGCTTACGGCTAGTGGGTAGGGGTGACAGCTTAGTAGGCCTTGGTAGCCCTGAAACCTAGACTATCAATTCCCTCTTGTGTTGCCATGCGATACAATCCACCCCAGGGGTTGCGACTAACCCGTATACCCAAGCTTGGATGAACGATGATAAACGTTTCCATTACGCACAATGAGGACGTGACCAAATAGGAGATGGGTAGCAGAAACTGTGGGGACATCAATATGTTTGGATCCAGGCCCATTGCAAAGCAGAGCAAGTGTTCGTTTAATGTTATTGGATATCTAAATATGTTTCTTTTTTCGACTATAAATTATGTTACTACAACTTATAAAACTTGTCCTATTTACAGAATGCGGGATCCATCGATCTAATACAACGGATAATTTCATTGTTGCAGATTGTAAAAGGTAAATATGATAATAACGTAAATTATTACAACACAGTGCTTGAGGGTGTGTATAGCGATTTTTTTTCCTGGCATTTTTATAAAGAACAATTATTGTTGAATTTATTCATAATAAACCATGTTTACAAAGAAAATGAGTGTACTGTCGCAGGTGATTTGTACTGAATAGATTTGCTATTACTTAATATTTACTCTATGGATAGAAATTTATCTGTGGAGATTGGAAAAGATAGGTTAGAATAAACTAACGATTCGGGAATTGGAAAAGAACAATTATAAAGCGGAAAGTGAAAAGGATCAACTTTCATACTGGACCTGCGTCATTAAAAAGAACCTTAAACATTAGTACTAGAGCTAGCTTACATCTACTTAATAATATATCATTAACATAGCTAACCTACTTTTTCCTGGCATATTAATGCAATTAACTTCAAAATTGAAACATTCCTTACCATGCCATACGTTACGATTGCATGCACATATTTTTGTAATGATTGTACATAATTTATTACATTCGTATTGCTAATACAGGACAATGGTTTATCTTCCATTTAAGTTAAATCATCCTGGCAGATGAAGAACAACGCACCCCATATCAAAGAGACGCAACGAGATGTTGTCCATTGCCATGTTGATTGTTGAATATGGATGGCAACAAATCCATGCATACGAGGGGGCTTTTGTGGCGGTGTCTACAATTGAAGCGGAGCAATTCCTACACGTCGTTCACGTTGTTCTGAAGCAACAACTAAACGACTGAAGGATCGACGTGATCCAATTGAAGGATAAATATCCGAAAATATTTCGGTATATCGGATAAAGTTGGATATAGCAGTCAGGATATGTACGAGCATTTCTACAAGCCGTTGGTTAATCGTAGATTAGGATTTAACTAGGACTAGATTATTCGTTCAGACATTAATTTAGGTAAGATCGTGGGGTAGGATTCAATTACAAAGATTATTAGAGAGAAACATTCCTGTAAATTTCAGCCCGTCACGTCATCCATATTTTTACCAAACATTTAACACATTCTTTATACAAACTTTAGAACAGATGATTTTACCAAGATTAAGGAGGAACGAATTTTTAAGATTGTTTTCTTGCGTTCAGTACAGACACGTAATCATTGTTCAGATTTTCATGCGGAATACGTTGTGCGTCATTGTATCCATTGCAGTATTGCAGGATATTATTTTCATAGTTTATTATTGTAACATTTTTTATCTGATATGTCTAAACGAAATGTAAAAATCGCATTAATTACTAATAATTGATGGTTTATATTCAACTGACAATTCAAACTCAATCAGCTGGGCGAAAGCAAATTATTGTTACCACTACATACACAAACCGAGCGATCTCACATACACATGCATACACCTGGGCAGCAAATGCTCACTCACACAACCTCAGAAGCACGTAGCCGAATCCCCTAATTTTGCCCTATTTTCATATAACGAATCTAATAATTTAGTATGAGCCGAAGCTGGGTGACACAAAATTAGGGGGACCGATCTCCCACCTCGCTCGAGCTCTCATCGTGTGTCTGAGCCATATGACTAGCCGACATAATCACAATAAGCATGCAACTAACGCACCCATACCTACGTGGTTACCGCGCTTCACACCAACACGTGCACAAAATAGCTGTGACGGTTACGGGCTGCAAATAGACCATCTCGCGGTTGCTGCCTAAATGCAGCCAGCTGATGGAAGATTATGGCCGTCGGGTATAATTACAAAATATAAACCGTCATTACAAATAATGTTTACGCACTCACAAACACTCGTTTGGATATATACATCTTGGTCAACCCATTCGACAGTTGAGATGTCAAACGTTTTACCCTTTGATTAGTTACGAAATTTTTGTATCTAGTAACGGTGGAGTTAAAAGCAGAAAGAAATATCTTACTTCAGCCAAAACGTTGTGCAATTTGTGTTTGACGAAAAAATATGATTGGCAGGGAAGAGGTAAGTACAATAGGCAGCAGTTGGATTTGGTGATTAATTGATAAGCATTGTGGCAATGAAGACCATGAGGAAAATTCACACGTTTTGATTATTTTACGGCATTGCGGTTTTCTTCCGGCGATACTGCGGTGTATGTTTGATGATGGCGGGGCCGGGTTTCCATCATCTTAGCCGTCGATGACAACTGCGAAATACCGGACATTGAGAGAGCGCATGATAAGTTCACTTGTTTCTTGTCAGTCGGTATTTTTCTTCAAGCATGTTGGCGAATGCCTTTTGGAAAAAGATAATGCAAGAATGCTTTTCTTATCCTAATATCTATTATTCCCCCTCCTCCTCTTCCTCCTCCTCCTCCACCACCTCCTCCTCCTCCACCACCTCCTCCTCCTCCTCCTCCTCCTCAACATTCTTCTTGTCCTTCTCCTCTCCTCTTCCTCCTTGCCCTACGGCTTTTCTACGTGCTGCTTTTCCGGCACCTCTTCCTTCTCCAACGAGTTACTAGTTCAATAGTGGTGTGTTTGTTTTGCTCATCAATCTAATATGTTTACCTCTTTTATTTCACCAACAGTATTTTGAGCGTATCATGGTGATTGTCGAAGGAATGCCATCATTCAAGTATCAATTTCAAATAATGACAATCAATAAATACCACACGTTCGGCAAGTTTATGCGAGTGTACTGCGAATATTTAGTAAGTTGTCCTCCAGCTACCATTGTGTGACGCATGCGGCTACAGGTGTTCTAACCGTGTTTCTTTCCCGATAGGATTTGCCCCTGCATCGCGTGCGTTTTTTTTTCGAAGGGCAACGGGTGTTCGAAACTGATACCCCCGAAAGCCTCGAGATGGAGGACGGCGATTTTATTGAAGCATACATGTTAACGTTTTAATTTTTAACCTGATGTATATGTCGCTTATAACAATATATCCAATTGTAACGGTACTGTTGCCACGGCGGCAACCGACTCTTGTCACCCGATTTATTAAAGTGAGACAATCGCGTATTTTAACAATCCAAGTTTATTTAAACGGCGCTATAAAATCACGTCGACGTCTCGGGTTCCTTGGGTAGAGTGCCGGTTGCCGGTCGAATCCTTTCCACCAAGGCCACTCGGTCATTCCCCCCTTGGAATCGGGAATCCTCGTTATCGTACCGATCGCGATCTCTCCTAGCGCCATCTGTCGTCGAATCCTGAGTTTGGTCGACTTGGGCAGCTGTCAGTTGAATTGACCGTTGATTTATCAACAGGTACCTTATTCGCTGATCTCTCACACGCACGTCCTTCGCTGTCTATCGCTGTTTCGTGAATGTCCCTGATCTTACGCAACACTTCGGTCCTACCGATCTTTCCGTTTCGGAGCAGAGTTACTCCTGTTATCTTCGAAAATACTGATTACACAATAATGATACACAAATAAGCCTTAAATCTTCTTCCTTTTGTGTTATTTCACTAACGAGAGTGATGTTCACTCCTCGGAGGTTCGTTTGATAAGAAGTGTCGCTGTCGCATTATTTTTCATTAACACATGTCATTAAGTACGCACTTACTCTTACATTTACATATTATCCTACCAAGCTAATTATACTAATAGCTAATTATATAGCTAATTATAGCTGTCACTGACAAAGAGGAGTTGAATTCCGTCAGGCGGATGAAAGCTCGGATACAAAAAAGGCCAGCGATCGCTAGTGCAGCATGCTAGTAAGCAATGTGTACGATAAGAGTTTTAAATAAAACCAAGATCTAATCCTCAGGGGTACATCCAAATACCGTGTTGTAATCTCCTTCTCGTCGTGCTATTCGCGAAAATCTGGTGGCTCCAGAGAGGAATAAACGAGAAGAACGATTTTCGGTACATATTTGTTAGTACCTCGTAAGATCGACCCTGTCTAAGGGCGACTTGTGTGTCGTCCACTCGTTGGAACCCCGTGCCAGGGAAGAGCTCATCCGAGCTAGGAGCTCGTCGTCGCCATTGTTCCTGGTTGCTGATACGACGCCGTCGCTGCCAAGGAGGAAGCAGCTCGTCGTCGCCATTGTTCTTGCTTGCTGATACGACGTCGCTGCCACGGAGCTCGTCGTACACGTCGGTTCACCCTCGCAAACTCATCTTATGAACCGAAGAAGTGGTAAGTCATTTCCAATCACTAGAATGGTCACTTCTAAAGAAAAGGCTGGAAAAGAGGCAGGAACGAGTCAGGAGATAGGGTTGCGTGAAGAAGTAGATAGGATGAAAACGAAGCTGGATGATTTAAGAAAGAAATACGAACAGGACATGCGCATTTTACGAACGGAGCTACGCAGCAGATCCGAAGTAGTAGAGAAGTCAACCATTTTAAGGAGACAGCGAGAATTTTTTGAAAAACAAATGAGTAAGCAAAGACAGGAATTTGCTGTATGGAAAAAGGGATAACTTTATCAGTTCTTCAACGGACGCGTGCGGATTCAGACAAGGAACCCATAGACTGTTTGATCCGTTCTTTAAAGGACGTTTTAAAACCCAAAAAAAATATCGATCTTCCTTCAATTGATGGTGATTTTAAATGATGGCCTAAATTTAAAGCAACTGAAACAAATACGGCGGAAGGGAAGATCTCGCCTGTAGAATAACTAGCTCTTCTTCTAAAAAGTCTGATATCTTATAACTTACAACATCGTACCCTACTACGCTAAGAAAATGGTAATAGAAATAATTCTCTTTACGTGAACTACCACAACGTCCACTTTCTGTGGACACAATATTTTATCAAATTTTACCCTATTCCATGGTACAAGACATAGACTTATAGACTCGTTTGCATTTATCCGGTTCCTCAGCTAGTCTCGTGTTGAGTGAAATAATAGAGCATTTGGAAGTTGAAGGTATAAATAAACCTCTTGCACTCATTTGGACTCATGGTGAAATGCGTGAAGAAGAATACAGCCAGGTCGTAAACATTATGGCGGATGGACATGATTGAGTGACGCAAAATGTCAAAGGGTTACGAACCATACGAGAAATGAAACTTCCACCGCAATCGATAGACGCTGATGCCTTTAAGAAAAAGGGTGATCACCTGCAGAGGATAGCCTAGCTTCATAGGAGCAGGTCCCACCATTTTGCTTGGATTAAAACACGTTCATCTTATATGCGGATCAGCGAATCGCGTGGGAGGTCCTGATGAGCCTATGGCAATTAAAACGCTATTGGGATGGAAGGGAAAAAACGAACAACAGGAGAAAGGAATGGATGAAATGATGAGAGAATATTTCAGTACGTAAAGTTTCGGAGTTTCGCACGAACGGGCCAAGTTCGCTTGCAGACGTCAAAGTAACAACACGCGTATTATTGTTTTGCAAGCCTCGCAATGTGCGACGGAAAATTTTCTCGATACGATAGGAACACCTTCCGTATCGACTACTCAAGCATTCCGGTAAAGCCGTCCCAGAATGAAACGTTAGATTTCTTGGTGGATACCTTGAAAATTGGAGTAGAAAAGGTGTCCTTGGTTCAGCTGAACGGAGTGAAGGGCATTGTTTATGTCACGATGAACACGCTGGAGGAAGCTCAAGCTCTAGTTAGTGAACACGCGGGGAAGCACTCACTCACGCACGATGGGAAGAAGTTTCCTGTCACAATCGCCATGGAGGACAACACCACGATTGTGAAACTCCGTGACTTGCCCCCTGGAGTTCCGGATGCTGTTGTGAAAACAGCATTGTCTGTGTATGGTGAGGTATTTTATATCACCAGAGAAGTGTGGGAACCGTCAACACGATTTGCAGGGGTTTCCTCTGGAGTTCGACACGTGCGAATGAGGATAATGAATCCCATAAAATCTTATATTACACTGGGCGACGAAGTGACCGCTGTGTTCTATCCAGGACAACGACAAACTTGCCGTAGCTGTCAAGAACCGGTACATCACGGACTAAACTGTGTTCAAAGTCGGCAATGCCGCTTTAGAGAAACCCTGTCCCAAGAGAAACCGTCGCAAAAGGCATCATACGCTAATGCCTTACGCACAGCACCAACACCACACCACGCCGCTGATGAGCCACTGTTTACTGTCGTCAGCAATAGGAAGATGAAGAAAAAACCTAAATATTCTTCTTTTGCAACGTCCGATCTGAAAACATCTGTGGATGTAAAGCGCGTTGCAGCATCCACATCAAAAATTGCCCAAAGGCTAATCATTCCGATAAGCCGAGTGACATCCGAAGCACTACCACAGAAGGGCATACAAGAGAAAGGTGCAACAAAGGATGAAGCTGCTGCAGTGCTAACGGCTGAACTCGATCCTGCCGTTGGCCCATCTATACTTGTTCCTGCCGCTGCTGTTGCTACAAACGCTCCTGCTGCTGCTCGCAACGGCAATACTGGATGGTCGTTCCAATCCATCCCACCAACACAAGAGAAGGAAGCAGTATTTAAAACTCCGCTCGATATCCCTTCTCGTCCCATTTCCTCCCTCTCCACTGATGAAATGCTTGGCATTAAACGCAAGCAAAATGCGGAGATGGACAACGAGAGTGAATCCTCGTGTTCTTCCACACACAGCCAAGGGAGTGTGACCAAGCGTAAGTCTGGTCGCTCTACAAAAAGGCTCACTTTCACACCACAACCCATGTAAATTTCGTCGTGATGGACTCCAAAGCGGTAGGTGATAATGTTAATAATACCTACAACTTGGCTACTATTAACATTAATGCAATTTCTAACACGACAAAAATTGATGCTCTCAGAACATTTATCAGGACGACAGAACTGGATATCGTATTTCTTCAGGAGGTATGTGTTCCAGATTTGACGATTCCCGGATTTAGTGTCATTACCAATGTCGACGGTGCGGGGAGGGGTACAGCGATTGCTTTACGTGATCATCTAAAATTTTCTCACGTCGAACGCAGTTTGGATTCGCGTCTGATTTGTCTTCGACTTGAGAATACTGCCACCCTATGCAATGTTTACGCTCCCTCTGGGAGTCAACGTAGAGGGGAGAGGGAAGAATTTTTCGAGCGAACGGTAGCGTTCTACCTGCGAAATGCATGTCAACATGTGATTCTTGCAGGCGACTTCAACAGTGTGTTGGAGTCAAAGGACGTGACGGGAGCGAGAAATTTCAGCCATTCTCTCCGAAACGTAGTAAATAACATGGGTATGTGTGATAGTTGGGAGGCTTTACGAGGTAACTCGGATGAGTTCTCCTATATCACAAGTGGTTCTGGATCACGTATTGATCGCTGTTACGTTTCGTCGTCGCTTAAGATACAGTTGAGGACGACTCATATGCATGCCCTATCTTTTTCGGATCACAAGGCCCTCACGGTCCGTCTCTGTCTTCCAACTCCACCCAGTCGCATGCGCAGTTACGGTGGCTATTGGCAACTTAGACCGCACATCCTAAACGATGTAAACTTACAGGAGTTTGCAGTGAAGTGGAACTTCTGGACTAGGCAACGGAAAAATTACGGCTCGTGGATGGACTGGTGGGTGCAATTCGCGAAGCCCAAAATCAAATCCTTTTTCCGTTGGAAAACAAATGAACGTTACCGAAGTTTCCGTATGCACCACGAACTTCTATACAGAGGGTTGAGGTCTTCGTATGAGCGATATCTCACTGACTCTTCTGAGTTAGTGAATATAAATCGCATAAAAGGTAAGATGCTCCTTCTTCAAAGGCGCTTTTCCGAGGAGTTCATGCGCATAAACAACACTCACATATATGGTGAAAGCATCTCAACCTTTCATCTGGGGGAGGAGAGGAGGAGGAGAAGAGTGATCGATAAGGTGGAGGATGCTGATGGATCGGTCTTGACTGATCCGGAAGCGATAAATGCTCATATTGAGGGTTTCTTTACATCATTGTACACAACAGACGACACACACACACCAATTACAGACAAGGCGTTCAAATGCACACGCGTCATCCCCCAAGACTGCGAAACCAACAACAATTGCATGAAGGAGATAACTTCCAGTGAGATCCTCAATGCAATCAAAAGTTCGGCTCCTCGGAAGTCCCCTGGTCCGGATGGAATACCCACAGAATTTTATCTTCGTGCGTTTGATGTAATCAGCCGCGAATTTGGGTTTATTATGAATGAGGCTCTAAACGGAGAAATTCCTCCGTGCTTTGTCAACGGTGTTATAGTGCTAGTGAGAAAGCGAGGAGGTGGACTTGCCATGTCTGCTTTTCGACCGATATCCCTACTTAATGCAGACTACAAGCTTTTGTCTAGGGTTATCAAACATCGTCTTGACTTCATTGTCGGAAAGTGGGAGATAATCTCGACAGCCCAAAAATGTTGCAATAAACCACGCAACATTTTTCAAGCTGTGCTCTCTGTTAAGGAGAGGGTGGTTGATTTGCAGAGAAATCGTAAGTGCGGTAAACTTATTTCCTTCGATCTTTCGCATGCATTTGATCGCGTTGATAGAAATTTTCTTTTTAACAACATGCTTCTGATGGGGTTCAATCCGAAATTGGTGGAAATTTTTCGGAGGATTGGCGAGAAGTCCACGTCTCGCATCCTCATCAACGGAACCCTTTCCTCTTCCTTCCCTATTCGACGTTCTGTGCGTCAGGGTGATCCTCTTTCCATGCACCTATTCATCCTCTACCTGCAACCCCTCATCACGAGACTAGAAGGTATATGTTGCGGCCAAGACGACTTGGTCAATGCATATGCTGACGACATCTCTGTGGTGACTACCTCTCTAGAAAAAATCGAGCGGATCAGAGAGGCCATAGATGCTTTTGGTTTGTGTTCCGATGCCTCACTCAACGTCAAAAAAACCGAAGCACTTGATATTGGACATGTCACGCAACACAACATCATCAATATTCCCTGGTTGAGGACTGTAGAAAGGTTGCGACTTCTCGGTATCCTCTTCACTAACAATGTTCGTGAAGTGATGGGGCACAACTGGGACATTGTTATCAATCAATTCCGGCACTTGGTTTGGCTACACCGAATGAGAGACCTTAACCTCATACAGAAGATAACCCTCCTAAATGGGTTTCTTTTGCCTAAGTTATGGTATGTAGCCTCTGTATGTGGCGCCAGAGCCATAGATGTAGCAAAGGTCTCGCTGACGGTTGGATCATTCCTATGGCAAGGATCTGGAGGCACACGTGTGCCTCTCTGCCAACTAGCCTTGCCCCGCAACCGTGGTGGGTTAAATCTGCACATCCCGTCCATCGCAACACAGGCACTGCTAACCAGCAGATATGTCGCAGAAAAGGATTGTCTGCGAGTCGGGGAGCAGCACATTTCGTATGCTGGAAATCCCCCGAACATTAGCGTCAAGTCTATCTCAACAAAATATCCATGTCTGCGAAACGTTATTCTGCAGCTTGCTTACATCCCGGATAAAACGGTTAACATCACAGCCCGAACGATGCGACGAATGCTTGTTAAGAGGCCTGAACAGAGAACGAATGCTTGTTAAGAGGGAACGAATGCTTGTTCCCTGAAGCGAAAGTAGTGCAGGAATCGCAAGCAGTAAACTGGCGATCGGTTTGGGCCAACATCAGCTCAAAAAAGCTTACATCCTCACAGAGATCAGTTCTCTATTTACTGACAAACAGAAAAATAGCGCATGGAGAGTTATTTTTTAAAATGAATAGAGGATCATCAGCGTGCACAGAATGCTCTGGGGTGGATACATTGGAACACAAATTTGCTTTGTTTTCCAGAGTGTCGTCGGCCTGGAGTATTCTGCTGCAAGCCATCTACAACATCGACCCCTCCCTGAACCCTTCTTTCCAATCCCTCCGCTTACCTGTACTAATGAATATTAGTAAAAGTAAGCGGATCCTAATCCTTCGTTTGTTTGCTAACTATATCATCCACATTGTTGGAAACAACAATGCTGTGATTGATATAGAAGTCCTTAAATGTTCATTGTAACCTAGTTTCTTGTTTTCTCCATTTTTTTTGTTTGTTCTCCTTGTTTAAATTTTAAGTTAGTATTTAAATATTCGTTTCTTTTTTCTTATTAAATAAATTTAAAAAAAAGACATAGACTTATAGACTCGTTTGCATTTATCCGGTTCCTCAGCTAGTCTCGTGTTGAGTGAAATAATAGAGCATTTGGAAGTTGAAGGTATAAATAAACCTCTTGCACTCATTTGGACTCATGGTGAAATGCGTGAAGAAGAATACAGCCAGGTCGTAAACATTATGGCGGATGGACATGATTGAGTGCGGCAAAATGTCAAAGGGTTACGAACCATACGAGAAATGAAACACCGCAATCGATAGACGCTGATGCCTTTAAGAAAAAGGGTGGTCACCTGCAGAGGATAGCCTAGATACATAGGAGCAGGTCCCGCCATTTTGCTTGGATTAAAACACGTTCATCTTATATGCGGATCAGCGAATCGCGTGGGAGGTCCTGATGAGCCTATGGCAATTAAAACGCTATTGGGATGGAAGGGAAAAAACGAACAACAGGAGAAAGGAATGGACGAAATGATGAGAGAATATTTCAGTACGTAAAGTTTCGGAGTTTCGCACGAACGGGCCATAGAGCAAATGAATGCCACACTAAAACCATTAGTAGTTGGCTACGAATTAGAACTGATATGGAAAAACGATACGGTAACTTTACCTGAGAGCTACGGTCAAGCATTACAAAGTTTGGAACGAGGATTAGGAAGAGATCCAGAATTGAAAGCTTGGTATCACAACAAAATTAACGCATATTGTGAAAAGGGTTATGCTGAACATGTAAGCGATCCAAATTTGTTAAAGGATGTAGAGGAACTGAACTTTATACCGCATTTTGTGTTGGGATACAATATCTGTAACATTTTATTCGCGAAACCCTGTTGTATTTTCATGTTGTCGTTATCAGTTTGCCAACTCTTTGGTTTTTGGTGGCAAACGAAGCCATCTTATTATTAATGTCAGTCGTTCTTGATCCTTCGGCCAATAAATATCAAGAAATATTTCTCGGAAGTCGTGTCCGCTTTATTCCTCTTATTTCATTAGGCTATGGGCCCAGAACGCAAAACCATAACAATCGCGAATCCGCACCTATATTTTATATCTTTTTAGGAAAATAATTGTTCCGCACGGATAAAAAAGAAAGGCGGAACCATCCCAGTATCTGCGCCGTCGCCGATGGATAAAGAATCCCCACATTTTGCCCTTAGTCCATACAAAAACGTACTCAATTTTATCCGGTTCGGTTTCGGTGCCGGCATCGACGAACATCGTGTAATTTCAAGTGGAAAGTGGTTACAAGTGTTCTATCAATAAAGTTGTGCATTAAATTACGGTTTTAGCCGCAATCAACCGGTTGTATGCACAACACTTAGTTTGTTGTTATGGGTGCAAAGTGAGATTAGGTGAACGATTCCTCGATCGAGTGAAATGATTGTGATTCGGGAACCAAAACGGAAACATATTCCCTGACCCTCCGGATGAAAGAGAAAAGACCTTTCTTTATTATTATTGTGTAGATTGGATAGTGAGTTCCGTGTTCCGAAGATGAGCTTACGGTATGTTTGTGGTGTTATGTTCGCTTTCCGCGACTGTTCATGAAATTAATTTGGATTGCGGTTCCGTCGTGCGTGATCTGTTGTTAAACCTATTTTAAGCTTGGATTGATTATCGTTCAATCCGTTTCGAAATGTCATTTGGTTTATTGTAGTCTGTAATAGCACTGTGGTTGAAGAGTTGCTCATTATACGTGGCATCAACCGTGTGTTGGATTGAGACAATTGTTTAGTTGATTGTTGTTGGTTGGTGAGCATAGATAACTAAATTTATAATATAGTAATTGTTTCTACCTTTACGAAAATAATTAATTCTACTTCATCTTTCGACAAGGAATGTCCGGTAGAACGATAGCAGCCGATTCATGATGCGCTCGTCGTTGTCTATCCGACCCTGCCAAGTGCATACTAGAAAGTTTTATGATAGTTCAAACTGAGTTTCTGAAGCGAATGTGCACATGAACAATGTATCATCAACCAAGCTGAAAGTATATAATAATTATATTCAATTATCAAAACTAGACTAACTTAGATCCACATGTCTATGGAGTTGTTGCGGAGCATTGGGTTATGATATTGTTGTTGTAGTGTCTGATGTGACAGCGGATCGTGTTTTAGTCTAGCATGGCGTTGCATATTTATATTTCATTTCTTTTCCATTTTAGATTGCCATTATTTTCCTATCATGTCAATAATATCTTCTCATTTTATCCTTCTTACAGAATACGGAATCAACTTGCTCTACCATCAAATCATCAAGCACTTCTGAAGAGTCACACTCGATGGCTTGGTGTGGTAGCGGCTTACGGCTAGTGGGTAGGGGTGACACCGTAGTAGGCCTTGGTAGCCCTGAAACCTAGACTATCAATTCCCTCTTGTGTTGCCATGCGATACAATCCACCCCAGGGGTTGCGACTAACCCGCATACCCAAGCTTGGATGAACGATGATAAACGTTTCCATTACGCACAATTAGGACGTGACCAAATAGGAGATGGGTAGCAGAAACTGTGGGGACATCAATATGTTTGGATCCCATTGCAAAGCAGAGCAAGTGTTCGTTTAGTGTTATTGGATATCTAAATATGTTTCTTTTTTCGACTATAAATTATGTTACTACAACTTATAAAACTTGTCCTATTTACAGAATGCGGGATCCATCGATCTAATACAACGGATAATTTCATTGTTGCAGATTGTAAAAGGTAAATATGATAATAACGTAAATTATTACAACACAGTGCTTGAGGGTGTGTATAGCGATTTTTTTTCCTGGCATTTTTTATAAAGAACAATTATTGTTGAATTTATTCATAATAAACCATGTTTACAAAGAAAATGAGTGTACTGTCGCAGGTGATTTGTACTGAATAGATTTGCTATTACTTAATATTTACTCTATGGATAGAAATTTATCTGTGGAGATTGGAAAAGATAGGTTAGAATAAACTAACGATTCGGGAATTGGAAAAGAACAATTATAAAGCGGAAAGTGAAAAGGATCAACTTTCATACTGGACCTGCGTCATTAAAAAGAACCTTAAACATTAGTACTAGAGCTAGCTTACATCTACTTAATAATATATCATTAACATAGCTAACCTACTTTTTCCTGGCATATTAATGCAATTAACTTCAAAATTGAAACATTCCTTACCATGCCATACGTTACGATTGCATGCACATATTTTTGTAATGATTGTACATAATTTATTACATTCGTATTGCTAATACAGGACAATGGTTTATCTTCCATTTAAGTTAAATCATCCTGGCAGATGAAGAACAACGCACCCCATATCAAAGAGACGCAACGAGATGTTGTCCATTGCCATGTTGATTGTTGAATATGGATGGCAACAAATCCATGCATACGAGGGGGCTTTTGTGGCGGTGTCTACAATTGAAGCGGAGCAATTCCTACACGTCGTTCACGTTGTTCTGAAGCAACAACTAAACGACTGAAGGATCGACGTGATCCAATTGAAGGATAAATATCCGAAAATATTTCGGTATATCGGATAAAGTTGGATATAGCAGTCAGGATATGTACGAGCATTTCTACAAGCCGTTGGTTAATCGTAGATTAGGATTTAACTAGGACTAGATTATTCGTTCAGACATGAATTTAGGTAAGATCGTGGGGTAGGATTCAATTACAAAGATTATTAGAGAGAAACATTCCTGTAAATTTCAGCCCGTCACGTCATCCATATTTTTACCAAACATTTAACACATTCTTTATACAAACTTTAGAACAGATGATTTTACCAAGATTAAGGAGGAACGAATTTTTAAGATTGTTTTCTTGCGTTCAGTACAGACACGTAATCATTGTTCAGATTTTCATGCGGAATACGTTGTGCGTCATTGTATCCATTGCAGTATTGCAGGATATTATTTTCATAGTTTATTATTGTAACATTTTTTATCTGATATGTCTAAACGAAATGTAAAAATCGCATTAATTACTAATAATTGATGGTTTATATTCAACTGACAATTCAAACTCAATCAGCTGGGCGAAAGCAAATTATTGTTACCACTACATACACAAACCGAGCGATCTCACATACACATGCATACACCTGGGCAGCAAATGCTCACTCACACAACCTCAGAAGCACGTAGCCGAATCCCCTAATTTTGCCCTATTTTCATATAACGAATCTAATAATTTAGTATGAGCCGAAGCTGGGTGACACAAAATTAGGGGGACCGATCTCCCACCTCGCTCGAGCTCTCATCGTGTGTCTGAGCCATATGACTAGCCGACATAATCACAATAAGCATGCAACTAACGCACCCATACCTACGTGGTTACCGCGCTTCACACCAACACGTGCACAAAATAGCTGTGACGGTTACGGGCTGCAAATAGACCATCTCGCGGTTGCTGCCTAAATGCAGCCAGCTGATGGAAGATTATGGCCGTCGGGTATAATAATTACAAAATATAAACCGTCATTACAAATAATGTTTACGCACTCACAAACACTCCCAATTGACAACTGGTCTAAAATAAACGCTATAATTGAAGAAAAAAATGCTCGACTCTGCTCGAGCCATACTCGAATCGCTCGAATCTGTATGTGTATGCGTGACCAACTGCTTTTCGAAACGTGAAATGTGCTTGTGTGTGTAATCCTCCGTGTAGCGACTTGGCAACCATGATGACGCTTCATCTATGTTTACATTTTCTATCGGCGCTACTGTCACAATTTCATCTTTCAACTGATTTCGGTCGTGTGTTTGAAATTTTACCAGCAAAGAAAAGCGATTAAATCTATCGAAATGTCTTCGCTGCCGTTGAAGAGAAGCCGCAAATTGACGAATCGGGCCAACAAGAAGCTGAAGGAGTTATTTTCTGAGCACCATCGCGAAGAAAGCCTGGATGCGGAAGTGCCGGGAACGAGCCGGTTGGTGCCTCAACATAGCGGTAAGTTTTTGCTTAATTATTTAGCTAAATTGGACACTTAGGATTGTTTGGTGTAATACAGTGTGTGAAATTCAGTGCAGTGACGAAATAGTGAAAGAATTCTCCTTCTTTGCCTTCGTATGTGTTGTGAAATTACACCCGGAGATCCCCAGGTAACGGCCGGCTGGCCGGCTTGAGCATCCTACCGGTGTTTGCCGGCAGAACATTTTGTGTGAAAGTACGGTTCGATACGATTCGTGCGTTCGAAAGATTATTTGCGCACGATGAAATCTTTGAATTGCCCACTCTCACCGAAATAAAAAAGTGACTGAACGATGGGCGTTAATGTGAAAACATCGGGTCATGTTTGTACTGTTGCGTGTGCTTGTTATTGCTAAGGTTTAGCAGAACAGAAACCTTGTCACGATTAGCCGTTAAGTTTTGTTAATATCATTATATTGCAATAAAGGATTACTAATAAACTCAATCCGTTTTACAGATTCAACGTCGCAGGGAGCCAATCAACCCCAGGAGATAGAAGATTCGTCGCAGCCTGCAAACCCGGCCTTCACAAGCGAAATTAGTTTTAATCTTTCTGGTGGTGGTGTTCATGGGGATGCAGTTTTAGATGACTTAGATGATAGTTATAGCGTAGATCAAGAAGGTGGTGGGAATATTAGTTTAGATAGTAGTTTAGAAATTGTCGAAGAGGACGATTACGCGAGTAACCTTTCCTCTGATAGCGACAATGAAGATGTTGTTGGCGAATGTACGACTGCTCATAACTGTAGAAACCACCGCAATATTAGCGATTGCTTAAAAGATTGGGCAGTCGTACATAACCAACCACGTTCATCAATTAATGAAATTTTGGCTATTTTCAGACAATGGACCGACCTTCCGCTTCCCAAGGATTCACGTACGCTGTTAAAAACATCAACCACCATCAGCCAGGAGATACGAACCGTTGAAGGGGGAGAGTTTTGGTATAAAGGAATTGAGAATAAGCTCAACAGCTACTTCCAGTAAGTAAATATTTGCAATATGTTCAGCAATAATGTATTCCTAATCATGTGTCCATTATATTATATTTTAGGTCAACTGTTCCTCCAACGGACCAACTAACCATCATTTTGTCCACTGACGGGCTTCCCCTTCATAAAGGTGCACCAACACAGCTGTGGCCCATCCTAATGAAAGTGGTAGAGCTCCCCCAAGCCCCAATCATGATGATTTCGATGTTTTGCGGACCGGAAAAACCAACCAGCCTGCAAGTCTTTTTGAGGCCGTTGGTAGAAGAGCTGAATGCGATTCAACAGAGAGGATTGCAGCTCTGCGATAAAGTTGTGCAATTGAAGCTTCGCGCTCTTGTTGCCGATTCTCCAGCACGAGCGTTCATTAAAGGTCTGTATGATACAAACAACATTTACAACATTTACAGTTCATTAACAAGCTAACTCATTGGGATTTGCAGCAACAACCAACTATAATGGATATCACGGCTGTATGAGGTGTACGTGTGTCGGCGAATATCATGCTCACCGAATGATTTTCGACACGGTTGGTGCTCCCCTACGGACGGATGCAGGATTTCGAGCGAGGGAATGTCCGGGTCATCATCAACTATGGCGCTCGCCCTTAGAAGACTTGCTGGGTTTCGACATGATCGAGAACGTGCCAACGAGCGATCGTCTGCATACATGCGATCTGGGAGTGACCCGTCGCCACCTATTATACTTAGTGGAAAATAAGTATTCCAATTTCGCTCCTTTGTCCTCTGCAGCAAAAATGTGGATATCGAAATTCCTTACCAACGTACAACTGCCCTCTGAGATTAATCGTAAACTTAGAGGGTTAAATGTGATACGTTTTTGGAAGGGTTCGGAATTTCGATCATATCTTCATTACGCCAGTGTAGCGCTGATGGAAGAGTTTTTAAGCGTGGAGGCATATAGTCACTTTTTGCTTTATTTTTGTGCAGTGACTATATTTTCTTCCACGTATCATCAAAGACATTGGGATCGTGCAGCTGATTTTTTGAACAGCTTTGTTCAGCAGTATGGGGAGATTTATGGCCGTGAGAACCTCACCAGCAACGTCCATAATCTCCAGCACATTGCTAAGGACGTTTTTAAATACGGACCGCTAGACGGTTTTTCTACGTATTGTTTTGAAAACCACCTGCAGGTGATTAAACGGTCGATTCGATCGGGCTTTCGGTGTGGGGTGCAAGCTGCAGCACGTTCAGAAGAACGGTCTGCATTGGGGATGGCAAGTGATAGTACGAATCGTCACTATCCACGTTTGACCACAAATCGGAAAGGCATTTTTTTGGCATCCGATTTTTCTCTACGTCCATTGCCTAGAGACGAATGGTTTTTGACAAAGGGTAACGGGGTTGTCAAATTTTTGAATGTCGTTCAAACAAATGACAATTTTAAGATAGTGGGTAAACAATATGATTACAATTTGGATTTATTTTCATTTCTTTTCAGCGGGGATGATCCGGAGTCAATGTTTTCTTCTTCGGATATCCTTATATATAAAATACCAGATGATGTTACGACACAAAACGTAGAAGTGGATATAGCAGACATCAGATGCAAACTTGTTGCCGTTCATCCATCTGTTCAACCCAAATCAACAGTTTTTTTCCCTCTTTTGCATACACTTCGGTCCGAGTAAGTGAGTTCAATAATGTTAGTGATAATTTTTACTGATGCATAAATTGTACTCTTTTTAGCTAACTCCAGCAAGACCAAAATGCGAGACGATCGTGCTTGACCGTGAGTAGTTAATAGATTATATCCAGAAAGGACCGTATACCAGATAAGTTAGTAAATTCAAATCATAATTGTATTTTGAGTAGTCAAAGCAATTGTGATTTATAAACTAGGAATGCAAGTTGAGGAATAGTCATAATGCACATAATGAATCATTAACAATTTTTTATTTATTTATTAACATTTTTTTCACGTTTGTGATAACACTTACTAGAGCTTTTAATCACTCCTTTGAAATTATTTGCGCTGCTTTGCGCATTGTTAAGTTTTGTTACGAAGAATTTTTTTACATCTTCCTCACCTACTACAAACCCGACATCCTCGCCTATGGCCTTAAATAGTCGCAAAACATTCCCTTTTTCATCTAATCTTATTTTCGGACCAGATTTTCCCCCGCCTCGCCAGCTGCACTGCACAACAAATTTTTTATCAAATAGTATTTGAAACACGCTATGCATTCGGCTCTTCACATCTGTTTCCGATTCCAACCTATCGACAAGAGTTTTATGAATTTTTAGAAAATAAGTTTTTTCATGGAGCTGATCTTTAAAACACGTTAATTCTTCTTCAGACGTAATGAAAGGCAGAAATGATGACGAGTGCTGTTCTTCTTCCATTACAGCTGTTCCATTGGGTCGATGGCTTCTATAATCCGTCAAATTCTTCATCTCGGCCCAAAGAAGCATCAACGATTTATTCATCACAGCTAGTTGGTCTGCCGTGTCTTTTCCTTGCACAGAACGCACTGGAACTGGGTCCGGTGTTGCAGCAACGACAGTTGATGATGCTGTACTGCAGGATGCGACTTTATATGATGTTGTAAGTATTGGCCGATAAAGTTTTCCTGGTTTTAAACGTAATTGATTCCCTGTTATTCCTACATTCTCAGGAAGGCAAGCTGTCGGTGGTGCTGAAGCGATGCTGGATGGTGTTATACTATATACAGGTAACCTTGAAGATGTTCGATGCTGGTTGTTACTGCATGGATTTTTAACTAAAGGTGTTGGTCGGTATATTTTTTCGGTTTTTGTAACTTTGGGATATGCTTTTATCTGTTTTAGCTCATCTGTTTTAGCTGTCGATGGTGATGTTGTTTGCTGGGAAGCTTTAACAGTAGATACTGGTGGAGAGCTTTTAATTGTTAACTGTGGCAACCGAGCCGCCAACGCAAGAAGCGAGCAATCCGGTGCCTTAGATACCGATTCCCGAGACATTTTTTCCTGCAAGCGAATGAGAGTAAGTTAAAAATCACTTTCAAGTTGTACAATATCAATATTTTACATACCTTTACGTTTTTATTTCAGCTTCTGCGCGCGATACTGGGTTTGGTTGGGAAGGAGGAAAAGAAGGTACGAACACATCGGTGGACAATGCCAACCTGGACTGACGATGGCCTATGGACTATGCCGAACTACTCTGGACCAAGGGAAGAGGATAAGGAGGAAGAACTAAACCCTGGCAGAACGGACCGATTATGCCGGAGAGCGCCTTATGGTGTCACACAATCGCTACCAGTTGTGCTACCAGTACCGCTACGGACAATTGTGTGATATTCTATTTCCACTATGACAAAAACGAGCATTGAAGGTTCCCAGATTTCTCGGAAAAAACAGTGATTGTTCTTGCAGTCGTACCCACGTACCCACCCCCGAACTTTTCCCCACCCCCGAAGATGCGAAATTTAACATTGTATACATATAGGGGCAGTGTTCTAATTCCGCAGTGCTTTAATTCCAACAATATAAAACGTCACAACAACGGCCCTTTTGATTTTTAATTTTTTTGTTTGCGCCTTTGGCTTTTGACAGCTTGGATTGCAATGGTAGCGCTAGAAGAACTGCATGAAAGCAAGCGTCGAACTGGTATAAACGTGCCTTAAACGTCTGCGGTTTAAGGCACGTTTAAGGCGCCACTTTAAGGCACCGAACGCTCGAAAAACGCCTCAATTCTGCTATAAAATGTCAGTTGGGACTCGTTTGGATATATACATCTTGGTCAACCCATTCGACAGTTGAGATGTCAAACGTTTTACCCTTTGATTAGTTACGAAATTTTTGTATCTAGTAACGGTGGAGTTAAAAGCAGAAAGAAATATCTTACTTCAGCCAAAACGTTGTGCAATTTGTGTTTGACGAAAAAATATGATTGGCAGGGAAGAGGTAAGTACAATAGGCAGCAGTTGGATTTGGTGATTAATTGATAAGCATTGTGGCAATGAAGACCATGAGGAAAATTCACACGTTTTGATTATTTTACGGCATTGCGGTTTTCTTCCGGCGATACTGCGGTGTATGTTTGATGATGGCGGGGCCGGGTTTCCATCATCTTAGCCGTCGATGACATCTGCGAAATACCGGACATTGAGAGAGCGCATGATAAGTTCACTTGTTTCTTGTCAGTCGGTATTTTTCTTCAAGCATGTTGGCGAATGCCTTTTGGAAAAAGATAATGCAAGAATGCTTTTCTTATCCTAATATCTATTATTCCCCCTCCTCCTCTTCCTCCTCCTCCTCCACCATCTCCACCTCCTCCTCCACCACCTCCTCCTCCTCCTCCTCCTCCTCCTCCTCCTCAACATTCTTCTTGTCCTTCTCCTCTCCTCTTCCTCCTTGCCCTACGGCTTTTCTACGTGCTGCTTTTCCGGCACCTCTTCCTTCTCCAACGAGTTACTAGTTCAATAGTGGTGTGTTTGTTTTGCTCATCAATCTAATATGTTTACCTCTTTTATTTCACCAACAGTATTTTGAGCGTATCATGGTGATTGTCGAAGGAATGCCATCATTCAAGTATCAATTTCAAATAATGACAATCAATAAATACCACACGTTCGGCAAGTTTATGCGAGTGTACTGCGAATATTTAGTAAGTTGTCCTCCAGCTACCATTGTGTGACGCATGCGGCTACAGGTGTTCTAACCGTGTTTCTTTCCCGATAGGATTTGCCCCTGCATCGCGTGCGTTTTTTTTTCAAAGGGCAACGGGTGTTCGAAACTGATACCCCCGAAAGCCTCGAGATGGAGGACGGCGATTTTATTGAAGCATACATGTTTACGTTTTAGTTTTTAACCTGATGTATATGTCGCTTATAACAATATATCCAATTGTAACGGTACCTTATTCGCTGATCTCTCACACGCACGTCCTTCGCTCTCTATCGCTGTTTCGTGAATGTCCCTGATCTTACGCAATACTTCGGTCCTACCGATCTTTCCGTTTCGGAGCAGAGTTACTCCTGTTATCTTCGAAAGTACTGATTACACAATAACGAGAGTGATGTTCACTCCTCGGAGGTTCGTTTGATAAGAAGTGTCGCTGTCGCATTATTTTTCATTAACACATGTCATTAATTACGCACTTACTCTTACATTTACATATTATCCTACCAAGCTAATTATACTAATAGCTAATTATATAGCTAATTATAGCTGTCACTGACAAAGAGGAGTTGAATTCCGTCAGGCGGATGAAAGCTCGGATACAAAAAAGGCCAGCGATCGCTAGTGCAGCATGCTAGTAAGCAATGTGTACGATAAGAGTTTTAAATAAAACCAAGATCTAATCCTCAGGGGTACATCCAAATACCGTGTTGTAATCTCCTTCTCGTGGTGCTATTCGCGAAAATCTGGTGGCTCCAGAGAGGAATAAACGAGAAGAACGATTATCGGTACATATTTGTTAGTACCTCGTAAGATCGACCCTGTCTAAGGGCGACTTGTGTGTCGTCCACTCGTTGGAACCCCATGCCAGGGAAGAGCTCATCCGAGCTAGGAGCTCGTCGTCGCCATTGTTCCTGGTTGCTGATACGACGCCGCCGCTACCAAGGAGGAAGCAGCTCGTCGTCGCCATTGTTCTTGCTTGCTGATACGACGTCGCTGCCACGGAGCTCGTCGTACACGTCGGTTCACTCTCGCAAACTCATCTTATGAACCGAAGAAGTGGTAAGTCATTTCCAATCACTAGAATGGTCACTTCTAAAGAAAAGGCTGGAAAAGAGGCAGGAACGAGTCAGGAGATAGGGTTGCGTGAAGAAGTAGATAGGATGAAAACGAAGCTGGATGATTTAAGAAAGAAATACGAACAGGACATGCGCATTTTACGAACGGAGCTACGCAGCATATCCGAAGTAGTAGAGAAGTCAACCATTTTAAGGAGACAGCCAGAATTTTTTGAAAAACAAATGAGTAAGCAAAGACAGGAATTTGCTGTATGGAAAAAGGGATAACTTTATCAGTTCTTCAACGGACGCGTGCGGATTCAGACAAGGAACCCATAGACTGTTTGATCCGTTCTTTAAAGGACTTTTAAAACCAAAAAAAATTATCGATCTTCCTTCAATTGATGGTGATTTTAAATGATGGCCTAAATTTAAAGCAACTGAAACAAATACGGCGGAGGGGAAGATCTCGCCTGTAGAATAACTAGCTCTTCTTCTAAAAAGTCTGATATCTTATAACTTACAACATCGTACCCTACTACACTAAGAAAATGGTAATAGAAATAATTCTCTTTACGTGAACTACCACAACATCCACTTTCTGTGGACACCCTATTCCATGGTACAAGACAAGCTTATAGGCTCGTTTGCATTTATCCGGTTCCTCAGCTAGTCTCGTGTTGAGTGAAATAATAGAGCATTTGGAAGTTGAAGGTATAAAGAAACCTCTTGCACTCATTTGGACTCATGGTGAAATGCGTGAAGAAGAATACAGCCAGGTCGTAAACATTATGGCGGATGGACATGATTGAGTGACGCAAAATGTCAAAGGGTTACGAACCATACGAGAAATGAAACTTCCACCGCAATCGATAGACGCTGATGCCTTTAAGAAAAAGGGTGATCACCTGCAGAGGATAGCCTAGCTTCATAGGAGCAGGTCCCACCATTTTGCTTGGATTAAAACACGTTCATCTTATATGCGGATCAGCGAATCGCGTGGGAGGTCCTGATGAGCCTATGGCAATTAAAACGCTATTGGGATGGAAGGGAAAAAACGAACAACGGGAGAAAGGAATGGACGAAATGATGAGAGAATATTTCAGTACGTAAAGTTTCGGAGTTTCGCACGAACGGGCCATAGAGCAAATGAATGCCACACTAAAACCATTAGTAGTTGGCTACGAATTAGAACTGATATGGAAAAACGATACGGTAACTTTACCTGAGAGCTACGGTCAAGCATTACAAAGTTTGGAACGAGGATTAGGAAGAGATCCAGAATTGAAAGCTTGGTATCACAACAAAATTAACGCATATTGTGAAAAGGGTTATGCTGAACATGTAAGCGATCCAAATTTGTTAAAGGATGTAGAGGAACTGAACTTTATACCGCATTTTGTGTTGGGATACAATATCTGTAACATTTTATTCGCGAAACCCTGTTGTATTTTCATGTTGTCGTTATCAGTTTGCCAACTCTTTGGTTTTTGGTGGCAAACGAAGCCATCTTATTATTAATGTCAGTCGTTCTTGATCCTTCGGCCAATAAATATCAAGAAATATTTCTCGGAAGTCGTGTCCGCTTTATTCCTCTTATTTCATTAGGCTATGGGCCCAGAACGCAAAACCATAACAATCGCGAATCCGCACCTATATTTTATATCTATTTAGGAAAATAATTGTTCCGCACGGATAAAAAAGAAAGGCGGAACCATCCCAGTATCTGCGCCGTCGCCGATGGATAAAGAATCCCCACATTTTGCCCTTAGTCCATACAAAAACGTACTCAATTTTATCCGGTTCGGTTTCGGTGCCGGCATCGACGAACATCGTGTAATTTCAAGTGGAAAGTGGTTACAAGTGTTCTATCAATAAAGTTGTGCATTAAATTACGGTTTTAGCCGCAATCAACCGGTTGTATGCACAACACTTAGTTTGTTGTTATGGGTGCAAAGTGAGATTAGGTGAACGATTCCTCGATCGAGTGAAATGATTGTGATTCGGGAACCAAAACGGAAACATATTCCCTGACCCTCCGGATGAAAGAGAAAAGACCTTTCTTTATTATTATTGTGTAGATTGGATAGTGAGTTCCGTGTTCCGAAGATGAGCTTACGGTATGTTTGTGGTGTTATGTTCGCTTTCTGCGACAGTTCATGAAATTAATTTGGATTGCGGTTCCGTCGTGCGTGATCTGTTGTTAAACCTATTTTAAGCTTGGATTGATTATCGTTCAATCCGTTTCGAAATGTCATTTGGTTTATTGTAGATTACAGACTAGCACTGTGGTTGAAGAGTTGCTCATTATACGTTGCAACCGTGTGTTGGATTGAGACAATTGTTTAGTTGATTGTTGTTGGTTGGTGAGCATAGATAACTAAATTTATAATATAGTAATTGTTTCTACCTTTACGAAAATAATTAATTCTACTTCATCTTTCGACAAGGAATGTCCGGTAGAACGATAGCAGCCGATTCATGATGCGCTCGTCGTTGTCTATCCGACCCTGCCAAGTGCATACTAGAAAGTTTTATGATAGTTCAAACTGAGTTTCTGAAGCGAATGTGCACATGAACAATGTATCATCAACCAAGCTGAAAGTATATAATAATTATATTCAATTATCAAAACTAGACTAACTTAGATCCACATGTCTATGGAGTTGTTGCGGAGCATTGGGTTATGATATTGTTGTTGTAGTGTCTGATGTGACAGCGGATCGTGTTTTAGTCTAGCATGGCGTTGCATATTTATATTTCATTTCTTTTCCATTTTAGATTTCCATTATTTTCCTATCATGTCAATAATATCTTCTCATTTTATCCTTCTTACAGAATACGGAATCAACTTGCACTACCATCAAATCATCAAGCACTTCTGGAGAGTCACACTCGATGGCTTGGTGTGGTAGCGGCTTACGGCTAGTGGGTAGGGGTGACAGCTTAGTAGGCCTTGGTAGCCCTGAAACCTAGACTATCAATTCCCTCTTGTGTTGCCATGCGATACAATCCACCCCAGGGGTTGCGACTAACCCGCATACCCAAGCTTGGATGAACGATGATAAACGTTTCCATTACGCACAATTAGGACGTGACCAAATAGGAGATGGGTAGCAGAAACTGTGGGGACATCAATATGTTTGGATCCCATTGCAAAGCAGAGCAAGTGTTCGTTTAATGTTATTGGATATCTAAATATGTTTCTTTTTTCGACTATAAATTATGTTACTACAACTTATAAAACTTGTCCTATTTACAGAATGCGGGATCCATCGATCTAATACAACGGATAATTTCATTGTTGCAGATTGTAAAAGGTAAATATGATAATAACGTAAATTATTACAACACAGTGCTTGAGGGTGTGTATAGCGATTTTTTTTCCTGGCATTTTTATAAAGAACAATTATTGTTGAATTTATTCATAATAAACCATGTTTACAAAGAAAATGAGTGTACTGTCGCAGGTGATTTGTACTGAATAGATTTGCTATTACTTAATATTTACTCTATGGATAGAAATTTATCTGTGGAGATTGGAAAAGATAGGTTAGAATAAACTAACGATTCGGGAATTGGAAAAGAACAATTATAAAGCGGAAAGTGAAAAGGATCAACTTTCATACTGGACCTGCGTCATTAAAAAGAACCTTAAACATTAGTACTAGAGCTAGCTTACATCTACTTAATAATATATCATTAACATAGCTAACCTACTTTTTCCTGGCATATTAATGCAATTAACTTCAAAATTGAAACATTCCTTACCATGCCATACGTTACGATTGCATGCACATATTTTTGTAATGATTGTACATAATTTATTACATTCGTATTGCTAATACAGGACAATGGTTTATCTTCCATTTAAGTTAAATCATCCTGGCAGATGAAGAACAACGCACCCCATATCAAAGAGACGCAACGAGATGTTGTCCATTGCCATGTTGATTGTTGAATATGGATGGCAACAAATCCATGCATACGAGGGGGCTTTTGTGGCGGTGTCTACAATTGAAGCGGAGCAATTCCTACACGTCGTTCACGTTGTTCTGAAGCAACAACTAAACGACTGAAGGATCGACGTGATCCAATTGAAGGATAAATATCCGAAAATATTTCGGTATATCGGATAAAGTTGGATATAGCAGTCAGGATATGTACGAGCATTTCTACAAGCCGTTGGTTAATCGTAGATTAGGATTTAACTAGGACTAGATTATTCGTTCAGACATGAATTTAGGTAAGATCGTGGGGTAGGATTCAATTACAAAGATTATTAGAGAGAAACATTCCTGTAAATTTCAGCCCGTCACGTCATCCATATTTTTACCAAACATTTAACACATTCTTTATACAAACTTTAGAACAGATGATTTTACCAAGATTAAGGAGGAACGAATTTTTAAGATTGTTTTCTTGCGTTCAGTACAGACACGTAATCATTGTTCAGATTTTCATGCGGAATACGTTGTGCGTCATTGTATCCATTGCAGTATTGCAGGATATTATTTTCATAGTTTATTATTGTAACATTTTTTATCTGATATGTCTAAACGAAATGTAAAAATCGCATTAATTACTAATAATTGATGGTTTATATTCAACTGACAATTCAAACTCAATCAGCTGGGCGAAAGCAAATTATTGTTACCACTACATACACAAACCGAGCGATCTCACATACACATGCATACACCTGGGCAGCAAATGCTCACTCACACAACCTCAGAAGCACGTAGCCGAATCCCCTAATTTTGCCCTATTTTCATATAACGAATCTAATAATTTAGTATGAGCCGAAGCTGGGTGACACAAAATTAGGGGGACCGATCTCCCACCTCGCTCGAGCTCTCATCGTGTGTCTGAGCCATATGACTAGCCGACATAATCACAATAAGCATGCAACTAACGCACCCATACCTACGTGGTTACCGCGCTTCACACCAACACGTGCACAAAATAGCTGTGACGGTTACGGGCTGCAAATAGACCATCTCGCGGTTGCTGCCTAAATGCAGCCAGCTGATGGAAGATTATGGCCGTCGGGTATAATTACAAAATATAAACCGTCATTACAAATAATGTTTACGCACTCACAAACACTCGTTTGGATATATACATCTTGGTCAACCCATTCGACAGTTGAGATGTCAAACGTTTTACCCTTTGATTAGTTACGAAATTTTTGTATCTAGTAACGGTGGAGTTAAAAGCAGAAAGAAATATCTTACTTCAGCCAAAACGTTGTGCAATTTGTGTTTGACGAAAAAATATGATTGGCAGGGAAGAGGTAAGTACAATAGGCAGCAGTTGGATTTGGTGATTAATTGATAAGCATTGTGGCAATGAAGACCATGAGGAAAATTCACACGTTTTGATTATTTTACGGCATTGCGGTTTTCTTCCGGCGATACTGCGGTGTATGTTTGATGATGGCGGGGCCGGGTTTCCATCATCTTAGCCGTCGATGACATCTGCGAAATACCGGACATTGAGAGAGCGCATGATAAGTTCACTTGTTTCTTGTCAGTCGGTATTTTTCTTCAAGCATGTTGGCGAATGCCTTTTGGAAAAAGATAATGCAAGAATGCTTTTCTTATCCTAATATCTATTATTCCCCCTCCTCCTCTTCCTCCTCCTCCTCCACCACCTCCTCCTCCTCCACCACCTCCTCCTCCTCCTCCTCCTCCTCCTCCTCCTCCTCCTCCTCAACATTCTTCTTGTCCTTCTCCTCTCCTCTTCCTCCTTGCCCTACGGCTTTTCTACGTGCTGCTTTTCCGGCATCTCTTCCTTCTCCAACGAGTTACTAGTTCAATAGTGGTGTGTTTGTTTTGCTCATCAATCTAATATGTTTACCTCTTTTATTTCACCAACAGTATTTTGAGCGTATCATGGTGATTGTCGAAGGAATGCCATCATTCAAGTATCAATTTCAAATAATGACAATCAATAAATACCACACGTTCGGCAAGTTTATGCGAGTGTACTGCGAATATTTAGTAAGTTGTCCTCCAGCTACCATTGTGTGACGCATGCGGCTACAGGTGTTCTAACCGTGTTTCTTTCCCGATAGGATTTGCCCCTGCATCGCGTGCGTTTTTTTTTCAAAGGGCAACGGGTGTTCGAAACTGATACCCCCGAAAGCCTCGAGATGGAGGACGGCGATTTTATTGAAGCATACATGTTTACGTTTTAGTTTTTAACCTGATGTATATGTCGCTTATAACAATATATCCAATTGTAACGGTACCTTATTCGCTGATCTCTCACACGCACGTCCTTCGCTCTCTATCGCTGTTTCGTGAATGTCCCTGATCTTACGCAATACTTCGGTCCTACCGATCTTTCCGTTTCGGAGCAGAGTTACTCCTGTTATCTTCGAAAGTACTGATTACACAATAACGAGAGTGATGTTCACTCCTCGGAGGTTCGTTTGATAAGAAGTGTCGCTGTCGCATTATTTTTCATTAACACATGTCATTAATTACGCACTTACTCTTACATTTACATATTATCCTACCAAGCTAATTATACTAATAGCTTATTATATAGCTAATTATAGCTGTCACTGACAAAGAGGAGTTGAATTCCGTCAGGCGGATGAAAGCTCGGATACAAAAAAGGCCAGCGATCGCTAGTGCAGCATGCTAGTAAGCAATGTGTACGATAAGAGTTTTAAATAAAACCAAGATCTAATCCTCAGGGGTACATCCAAATACCGTGTTGTAATCTCCTTCTCGTGGTGCTATTCGCGAAAATCTGGTGGCTCCAGAGAGGAATAAACGAGAAGAACGATTATCGGTACATATTTGTTAGTACCTCGTAAGATCGACCCTGTCTAAGGGCGACTTGTGTGTCGTCCACTCGTTGGAACCCCATGCCAGGGAAGAGCTCATCCGAGCTAGGAGCTCGTCGTCGCCATTGTTCCTGGTTGCTGATACGACGCCGCCGCTGCCAAGGAGGAAGCAGCTCGTCGTCGCCATTGTTCTTGCTTGCTGATACGACGTCGCTGCCACGGAGCTCGTCGTACACGTCGGTTCACTCTCGCAAACTCATCTTATGAACCGAAGAAGTGGTAAGTCATTTCCAATCACTAGAATGGTCACTTCTAAAGAAAAGGCTGGAAAAGAGGCAGGAACGAGTCAGGAGATAGGGTTGCGTGAAGAAGTAGATAGGATGAAAACGAAGCTGGATGATTTAAGAAAGAAATACGAACAGGACATGCGCATTTTACGAACGGAGCTACGCAGCAGATCCGAAATAGTAGAGAAGTCAACCATTTTAAGGAGACAGCCAGAATTTTTTGAAAAACAAATGAGTAAGCAAAGACAGGAATTTGCTGTATGGAAAAAGGGATAACTTTATCAGTTCTTCAACGGACGCGTGCGGATTCAGACAAGGAACCCATAGACTGTTTGATCCGTTCTTTAAAGGACATTTAAAACCAAAAAAAATTATCGATCTTCCTTCAATTGATGGTGATTTTAAATGATGGCCTAAATTTAAAGCAACTGAAACAAATACGGCGGAGGGGAAGATCTCGCCTGTAGAATAACTAGCTCTTCTTCTAAAAAGTCTGATATCTTATAACTTACAACATCGTACCCTACTACACTAAGAAAATGGTAATAGAAATAATTCTCTTTACGTGAACTACCACAACATCCACTTTCTGTGGACACAATATTTTATCAAATTTTACCCTATTCCATGGTACAAGACAAGCTTATAGGCTCGTTTGCATTTATCCGGTTCCTCAGCTAGTCTCGTGTTGAGTGAAATAATAGAGCATTTGGAAGTTGAAGGTATAAAGAAACCTCTTGCACTCATTTGGACTCATGGTGAAATGTGTGAAGAAGAATACAGCCAGGTCGTAAACATTATGGCGGATGGACATGATTGAGTGACGCAAAATGTCAAAGGGTTACGAACCATACGAGAAATGAAACTTCCACCGCAATCGATAGACGCTGATGCCTTTAAGAAAAAGGGTGGTCACCTGCAGAGGATAGCCTAGATACATAGGAGCAGGTCCCGCCATTTTGCTTGGATTAAAACACGTTCATCTTATATGCGGATCAGCGAATCGCGTGGGAGGTCCTGATGAGCCTATGGCAATTAAAACGCTATTGGGATGGAAGGGAAAAAACGAACAACAGGAGAAAGGAATGGACGAAATGATGAGAGAATATTTCAGTACGTAAAGTTTCGGAGTTTCGCACGAACGGGCCATAGAGCAAATGAATGCCACACTAAAACCATTAGTAGTTGGCTACGAATTAGAACTGATATGGAAAAACGATACGGTAACTTTACCTGAGAGCTACGGTCAAGCATTACAAAGTTTGGAACGAGGATTAGGAAGAGATCCAGAATTGAAAGCTTGGTATCACAACAAAATTAACGCATATTGTGAAAAGGGTTATGCTGAACATGTAAGCGATCCAAATTTGTTAAAGGATGTAGAGGAACTGAACTTTATACCGCATTTTGTGTTGGGATACAATATCTGTAACATTTTATTCGCGAAACCCTGTTGTATTTTCATGTTGTCGTTATCAGTTTGCCAACTCTTTGGTTTTTGGTGGCAAACGAAGCCATCTTATTATTAATGTCAGTCGTTCTTGATCCTTCGGCCAATAAATATCAAGAAATATTTCTCGGAAGTCGTGTCCGCTTTATTCCTCTTATTTCATTAGGCTATGGGCCCAAAACGCAAAACCATAACAATCGCGAATCCGCACCTATATTTTATATCTATTTAGGAAAATAATTGTTCCGCACGGATAAAAAAGAAAGGCGGAACCATCCCAGTATTTGCGCCGTCGCCGATGGATAAAGAATCTCCACATTTTGCCCTTAGTCCATACAAAAACGTACTCAATTTTATCCGGTTCGGTTTCGGTGCCGGCATCGACGAACATCGTGTAATTTCAAGTGGAAAGTGGTTACAAGTGTTCTATCAATAAAGTTGTGCATTAAATTACGGTTTTAGCCGCAATCAACCGGTTGTATGCACAACACTTAGTTTGTTGTTATGGGTGCAAAGTGAGATTAGGTGAACGATTCCTCGATCGAGTGAAATGATTGTGATTCGGGAACCAAAACGGAAACATATTCCCTGACCCTCCGGATGAAAGAGAAAAGACCTTTCTTTTTATTATTGTGGACCTTTTTATTATTGTGTAGATTGGATAGTGAGTTCCGTGTTCCGAAGATGAGCTTACGGTATGTTTGTGGTGTTATGTTCGCTTTCCGCGACTGTTCATGAAATTAATTTGGATTGCGGTTCCGTCGTGCGTGATCTGTTGTTAAACCTATTTTAAGCTTGGATTGATTATCGTTCAATCCGTTTCGAAATGTCATTTGGTTTATTGTAGATTACAGACTAGCACTGTGGTTGAAGAGTTGCTCATTATACGTGGCATCAACCGTGTGTTGGATTGAGACAATTGTTTAGTTGATTGTTGTTGGTTGGTGAGCATAGATAACTAAATTTATAATATAGTAATTGTTTCTACCTTTACGAAAATAATTAATTCTACTTCATCTTTCGACAAGGAATGTCCGGTAGAACGATAGCAGCCGATTCATGATGCGCTCGTCGTTGTCTATCCGACCCTGCCAAGTGCATACTAGAAAGTTTTATGATAGTTCAAACTGAGTTTCTGAAGCGAATGTGCACATGAACAATGTATCATCAACCAAGCTGAAAGTATATAATAATTATATTCAATTATCAAAACTAGACTAACTTAGATCCACATGTCTATGGAGTTGTTGCGGAGCATTGGGTTATGATATTGTTGTTGTAGTGTCTGATGTGACAGCGGATCGTGTTTTAGTCTAGCATGGCGTTGCATATTTATATTTCATTTCTTTTCCATTTTAGATTGCCATTATTTTCCTATCATGTCAATAATATCTTCTCATTTTATCCTTCTTACAGAATACGGAATCAACTTGCTCTACCATCAAATCATCAAGCACTTCTGAAGAGTCACACTCGATGGCTTGGTGTGGTAGCGGCTTACGGCTAGTGGGTAGGGGTGACACCGTAGTAGGCCTTGGTAGCCCTGAAACCTAGACTATCAATTCCCTCTTGTGTTGCCATGCGATACAATCCACCCCAGGGGTTGCGACTAACCCGCATACCCAAGCTTGGATGAACGATGATAAACGTTTCCATTACGCACAATTAGGACGTGACCAAATAGGAGATGGGTAGCAGAAACTGTGGGGACATCAATATGTTTGGATCCCATTGCAAAGCAGAGCAAGTGTTCGTTTAATGTTATTGGATATCTAAATATGTTTCTTTTTTCGACTATAAATTATGTTACTACAACTTATAAAACTTGTCCTATTTACAGAATGCGGGATCCATCGATCTAATACAACGGATAATTTCATTGTTGCAGATTGTAAAAGGTAAATATGATAATAACGTAAATTATTACAACACAGTGCTTGAGGGTGTGTATAGCGATTTTTTTTCCTGGCATTTTTTATAAAGAACAATTATTGTTGAATTTATTCATAATAAACCATGTTTACAAAGAAAATGAGTGTACTGTCGCAGGTGATTTGTACTGAATAGATTTGCTATTACTTAATATTTACTCTATGGATAGAAATTTATCTGTGGAGATTGGAAAAGATAGGTTAGAATAAACTAACGATTCGGGAATTGGAAAAGAACAATTATAAAGCGGAAAGTGAAAAGGATCAACTTTCATACTGGACCTGCGTCATTAAAAAGAACCTTAAACATTAGTACTAGAGCTAGCTTACATCTACTTAATAATATATCATTAACATAGCTAACCTACTTTTTCCTGGCATATTAATGCAATTAACTTCAAAATTGAAACATTCCTTACCATGCCATACGTTACGATTGCATGCACATATTTTTGTAATGATTGTACATAATTTATTACATTCGTATTGCTAATACAGGACAATGGTTTATCTTCCATTTAAGTTAAATCATCCTGGCAGATGAAGAACAACGCACCCCATATCAAAGAGACGCAACGAGATGTTGTCCATTGCCATGTTGATTGTTGAATATGGATGGCAACAAATCCATGCATACGAGGGGGCTTTTGTGGCGGTGTCTACAATTGAAGCGGAGCAATTCCTACACGTCGTTCACGTTGTTCTGAAGCAACAACTAAACGACTGAAGGATCGACGTGATCCAATTGAAGGATAAATATCCGAAAATATTTCGGTATATCGGATAAAGTTGGATATAGCAGTCAGGATATGTACGAGCATTTCTACAAGCCGTTGGTTAATCGTAGATTAGGATTTAACTAGGACTAGATTATTCGTTCAGACATGAATTTAGGTAAGATCGTGGGGTAGGATTCAATTACAAAGATTATTAGAGAGAAACATTCCTGTAAATTTCAGCCCGTCACGTCATCCATATTTTTACCAAACATTTAACACATTCTTTATACAAACTTTAGAACAGATGATTTTACCAAGATTAAGGAGGAACGAATTTTTAAGATTGTTTTCTTGCGTTCAGTACAGACACGTAATCATTGTTCAGATTTTCATGCGGAATACGTTGTGCGTCATTGTATCCATTGCAGTATTGCAGGATATTATTTTCATAGTTTATTATTGTAACATTTTTTATCTGATATGTCTAAACGAAATGTAAAAATCGCATTAATTACTAATAATTGATGGTTTATATTCAACTGACAATTCAAACTCAATCAGCTGGGCGAAAGCAAATTATTGTTACCACTACATACACAAACCGAGCGATCTCACATACACATGCATACACCTGGGCAGCAAATGCTCACTCACACAACCTCAGAAGCACGTAGCCGAATCCCCTAATTTTGCCCTATTTTCATATAACGAATCTAATAATTTAGTATGAGCCGAAGCTGGGTGACACAAAATTAGGGGGACCGATCTCCCACCTCGCTCGAGCTCTCATCGTGTGTCTGAGCCATATGACTAGCCGACATAATCACAATAAGCATGCAACTAACGCACCCATACCTACGTGGTTACCGCGCTTCACACCAACACGTGCACAAAATAGCTGTGACGGTTACGGGCTGCAAATAGACCATCTCGCGGTTGCTGCCTAAATGCAGCCAGCTGATGGAAGATTATGGCCGTCGGGTATAATTACAAAATATAAACCGTCATTACAAATAATGTTTACGCACTCACAAACACTCCCCAATTGACAACTGGTCTAAAATAAACGCTATAATTGTAGAAAAAAATGCTCGACTCTGCTCGAGCCATACTCGAATCGCTCGAAACTGTATGTGTATGCGTGACCAACTGCTTTTCGAAACGTGAAATGTGGTTGTGTGTGTAATCGTCCGTGTAGCGACACGGCAACCATGAAGACGCTTCATCTATGTTTACATTTTCTATCGGCGCTACTGTCACAATTTCATCTTTCAACTGATTTCGGTCGTGTGTTTGAAATTTTACCAGCAAAGAAAAGCGAATAAATCTATCGAAATGTCTTCGCTGCCGTTGAAGAGAAGCCGCAAATTGACGAATCGGGCCAACAAGAAGCTGAAGGAGTTATTTTCTGAGCACCATCGCGAAGAAAGCCAGGATGCGGAAGTGCCGGGAACGAGCCGGTTGGTGCCTCAACATAGCGGTAAGTTTTTGCTTAATTATTTAGCTAATTTGGACACTTAGGATTGTTTGGTGTAATACAGTGTGTGAAATTCAGTGCAGTGACGAAATAGTGAAAGAATTCTCCTTCTTTGCCTTCGTATGTGTTGTGAAATTACACCCGGAGATCCCCAGGTAACGGCCGGCTGACCGGCTTGAGCATCCTACCGGTGTTTTCCGGCAGAACATTTTGTGTGAAAGTACGGTTCGATACGATTCGTGCGTTCGAAAGAATATTTGCGCACGATGAAATCTTTGAATTGCCCACTCTCACCGAAATAAAAAAGTGACTGAACGATGGGCTTTAATGTGAAAACATCGGGTCATGTTTGTACTGTTGCGTGTGCTTGTTATTGCTAAGGTTTAGCAGAACAGAAACCTTGTTACGATTAGCCGTTAAGTTTTGTTAATATCATTATATTGCAATAAAGGATTACTAATAAACTCAATCCGTTTTACAGATTCAACGTCGCAGGGAGCCAATCAACACCAGGAGATAGAAGATTCGTCGCAGCCTGCAAACCCGGCCGTCACAAGCGAAATTAGTTTTAATCTTTCTGGTGGTGGTGTTCATGGGGATGCAGTTTTAGATGACTTAGATGATAGCGTAGATCAAGAAGGTGGTGGGAATATTAGTTTAGATAGTAGTTTAGAAATTGTCGAAGAGGACGATTACGCGAGTAACCTTTCTTCTGATAGCGACAATGAAGATGTTGTTGGCGAATGTACGACTGCTCATAATTGTAGAAACCACCGCAATATAAGCGATTGCTTAAAAGATTGGGCAGTCGTACATAACCAACCACGTTCATCAATTAATGAAATTTTGGCTATTTTCAGACAATGGACCGACCTTCCGCTTCCCAAGGATTCACGTACGCTGTTAAAAACATCAACCACCATCAGCCAGGAGATACGAACCGTTGAAGGGGGAGAGTTTTGGTACAAAGGAATTGAGAATAAGCTCAACAGCTACTTCCAGTAAGTAAATATTTGCAATATGTTCAGCAATAATGTATTCCTAATCATGTGTCCATTATATTATATTTTAGGTCAACTGTTCCTCCAACGGACCAACTAACCATCATTTTGTCCACTGACGGGCTTCCCCTTCATAAAGGTGCACCAACACAGCTGTGGCCCATCCTAATGAAAGTGGTAGAGCTCCCCCAAGCCCCAATCATGATGATTTCAATGTTTTGCGGACCGGAAAAACCAACCAGCCTGCAAGTCTTTTTGAGGCCGTTGGTAGAAGAGCTGAATGCGATTCAACAGAGAGGATTGCAGCTCTGCGATAAAGTTGTGCAATTGAAGCTTCGCGCTATTGTTGCCGATTCTCCAGCACGAGCGTTCATTAAAGGTCTGTATGATACAAACAACATTTACAACATTTACAGTTCATTAACAAGCTAACTCATTGGGATTTGCAGCAACAACCAACTATAATGGATATCACGGCTGTATGAGGTGTACGTGTGTCGGCGAATATCATGCTCACCGAATGATTTTCGACACGGTTGGTGCTCCCCTACGGACGGATGCAGGATTTCGAGCGAGGGAATGTCCGGGTCATCATCAACTATGGCGCTCGCCCTTAGAAGACTTGCTGGGTTTCGACATGATCGAGAACGTGCCAACGAGCGATCGTCTGCATACATGCGATCTGGGAGTGACCCGTCGCCACCTATTATACTTAGTGGAAAATAAGTATTCCAATTTCGCTCCTTTGTCCTCTGCAGCAAAAATGTGGATATCGAAATTCCTTACCAACGTACAACTGCCCTCTGAGATTAATCGTAAACTTAGAGGGTTAAATGTGATACGTTTTTGGAAGGGTTCGGAATTTCGATCATATCTTCATTACGCCAGTGTAGCGCTGATGGAAGAGTTTTTAAGCGTGGAGGCATATAGTCACTTTTTGCTTTATTTTTGTGCAGTGACTATATTTTCTTCCACGTATCATCAAAGACATTGGGATCGTGCAGCTGATTTTTTGAACAGCTTTGTTCAGCAGTATGGGGAGATTTATGGCCGTGAGAACCTCACCAGCAACGTCCATAATCTCCAGCACATTGCTAAGGACGTTTTTAAATACGGACCGCTAGACGGTTTTTCTACGTATTGTTTTGAAAACCACCTGCAGGTGATTAAACGGTCGATTCGATCGGGCTTTCGGTGTGGGGTGCAAGCTGCAGCACGTTCAGAAGAACGGTCTGCATTGGGGATGGCAAGTGATAGTACGAATCGTCACTATCCACGTTTGACCACAAATCGGAAAGGCATTTTTTTGGCATCCGATTTTTCTCTACGTCCATTGCCTAGAGACGAATGGTTTTTGACAAAGGGTAACGGGGTTGTCAAATTTTTGAATGTCGTTCAAACAAATGACAATTTTACGATAGTGGGTAAACAATATGATTACAATTTGGATTTATTTTCATTTCTTTTCAGCGGGGATGATCCGGAGTCAATGTTTTCTTCTTCGGATATCCTTATATATAAAATACCAGATGATGTTACGACACAAAACGTAGAAGTGGATATAGCAGACATCAGATGCAAACTTGTTGCCGTTCATCCATCTGTTCAACCCAAATCAACAGTTTTTTTCCCTCTTTTGCATACACTTCGGTCCGAGTAAGTGAGTTCAATAATGTTAGTGATAATTTTTACTGATGCATAAATTGTACTCTTTTTAGCTAACTCCAGCAAGACCGGAATACGAGACGATCGTGCTTGACCGTGAGTAGTTCATAGATTATATCCAGAAAGGATCGTATATCAGATAAGTTAGTAAATTCAAATCATAATTGTATTTTGAGTAGTCAAAGCAATTGTGATTTATAAACTAGGAATGCAAGTTGAGGAATAGTCATAATGCACATAATGAATCATTAACAATTTTTTATTTATTTATTAACATTTTTTTCACGTTTGTGATAACACTTACTAGAGCTTTTAATCACTCCTTTAAAATTATTTGCGCTGCTTTGCGCATTGTTAAGTTTTGTTACGAAGAATTTTTTTACATCTTCCTCACCTACTACAAACCCGACATCCTCACCTATGGCCTTAAATAGTCGCAAAACATTCCCTTTTTCATCTAATCTTATTTTCGGACCAGATTTTCCCCCGCCTCGCCAGCTGCACTGCACAACAAATTTTTTATCAAATAGTATTTGAAACGCGCTATGCATTCGGCTCTTCACATCTGTTTCCGATTCCAACCTATCGACAAGAGTTTTATGAATTTTTAGAAAATAAGTTTTTTCATGGAGCTGATCTTCAAAACACGTTAATTCTTCTTCAGACGTAATGAAAGGCAGAAATGATGGCGAGTGCTGTTCTTCTTCCATTACAGCTGTTCCATTAGGTCGATGGCTTCTATAATCCGTCAAATTCTTCACCTCGGCCCAAAGAAGCATCAACGATTTATTCATCACAGCTAGTTGGTCTGCCGTGTCTTTTCCTTGCTGAGAACGCACTGGAACTGGGTCCGGTGTTGCAGCAACGACAGTTGATGATGCTGTACTGCAGGAAGCGACTTTATATGATGTTGTAAGTATTGGCCGATAAAGTTTTCCTGGTTTTAAACGTAATTGATTCTCTGTTATTCCTACATTCTCAGGAAGGCAAGCTGTCGGTGGTGCTGAAGCGATGCTGGATGGTGTTATACTATATACAGGTAAACTTGAAGATGTTCGATGCTGGTTGTTACTGCATGGATTTTTAACTAAAGGTGTTGGGCGTTATATTTTTTCTGTTTTTGTGACTATGGGATATGCTTTTATCTGTTTTAGCTGTCGATGGTGATGTTGTTTGCTGGGAAGCTTTAACGGTAGATACTGGCGGGCAGGATTTAATTGTTAACTGTGGCAACCTAGCCGCCAACGCAAGAAGCGAGCAATCCGGTGCCTTAGATACCGATTCCCGAGACATTTTTTCATGCAAGCGATTGAGAGTAGGTTAAAAATCACTTTCATATTGTACAAAATATCAATATTTTACATACCTTTACGTTTTAATTTCAGCTTCTGCACGCGATACTGGGTTTGGTTGGGAAGGAGGAAAACAAGGTACGAACACACCGGTGGACAATGCCAACCTGGACTGACGATGGCCTATGGACTATGCCGAACTACTCTGGACCAAGGGAAGAGGATAAGGAGGAAGAACTAAACCCTGGCAGAACGGACCGATTATGCCGGAGAGCGCCTTATGGTGTCACACAATCGCTACCAGTTGTGCTACCAGTACCGCTACGGACAATTGTGTGATATTCTATTTCCACTATGACAAAAACGAGCATTGAAGGTTCCCAGATTTCTCGGAAAAAACAGTGATTGTTCTTGCAGTCGTACCCACGTACCCACCCCCGAACTTTTCCCCACCCCCGAAGATGCGAAATTTAACATTGTATACATATAGGGGCAGTGTTCTAATTCCGCAGTGCTTTAATTCCAACAATATAAAACGTCACAACAACGGCCCTTTTGATTTTTAATTTTTTTGTTTGCGCCTTTGGCTTTTGACAGCTTGGATGACAATGGTAGCGCTAGAAGAACTGCATGAAAGCAAGCGTCGAACTGGTATAAACGTGCCTTAAACGTCTGCGGTTTAAGGCACGTTTAAGGCGCCACTTTAAGGCACCGAACGCTCGAAAAACGCCTCAATTCTGCTATAAAATGTCAGTTGGGACTCGTTTGGATATATACATCTTGGTCAACCCATTCGACAGTTGAGATGTCAAACGTTTTACCCTTTGATTAGTTACGAAATTTTTGTATCTAGTAACGGTGGAGTTAAAAGCAGAAAGAAATATCTTACTTCAGCCAAAACGTTGTGCAATTTGTGTTTGACGAAAAAATATGATTGGCAGGGAAGAGGTAAGTACAATAGGCAGCAGTTGGATTTGGTGATTAATTGATAAGCATTGTGGCAATGAAGACCATGAGGAAAATTCACACGTTTTGATTATTTTACGGCATTGCGGTTTTCTTCCGGCGATACTGCGGTGTATGTTTGATGATGGCGGGGCCGGGTTTCCATCATCTTAGCCGTCGATGACATCTGCGAAATACCGGACATTGAGAGAGCGCATGATAAGTTCACTTGTTTCTTGTCAGTCGGTATTTTTCTTCAAGCATGTTGGCGAATGCCTTTTGGAAAAAGATAATGCAAGAATGCTTTTCTTATCCTAATATCTATTATTCCCCCTCCTCCTCTTCCTCCTCCTCCTCCACCACCTCCTCCTCCTCCACCACCTCCTCCTCCTCCTCCTCCTCCTCCTCCTCCTCCTCCTCAACATTCTTCTTGTCCTTCTCCTCTCCTCTTCCTCCTTGCCCTACGGCTTTTCTACGTGCTGCTTTTCCGGCACCTCTTCCTTCTCCAACGAGTTACTAGTTCAATAGTGGTGTGTTTGTTTTGCTCATCAATCTAATATGTTTACCTCTTTTATTTCACCAACAGTATTTTGAGCGTATCATGGTGATTGTCGAAGGAATGCCATCATTCAAGTATCAATTTCAAATAATGACAATCAATAAATACCACACGTTCGGCAAGTTTATGCGAGTGTACTGCGAATATTTAGTAAGTTGTCCTCCAGCTACCATTGTGTGACGCATGCGGCTACAGGTGTTCTAACCGTGTTTCTTTCCCGATAGGATTTGCCCCTGCATCGCGTGCGTTTTTTTTTCAAAGGGCAACGGGTGTTCGAAACTGATACCCCCGAAAGCCTCGAGATGGAGGACGGCGATTTTATTGAAGCATACATGTTTACGTTTTAGTTTTTAACCTGATGTATATGTCGCTTATAACAATATATCCAATTGTAACGGTACCTTATTCGCTGATCTCTCACACGCACGTCCTTCGCTCTCTATCGCTGTTTCGTGAATGTCCCTGATCTTACGCAATACTTCGGTCCTACCGATCTTTCCGTTTCGGAGCAGAGTTACTCCTGTTATCTTCGAAAGTACTGATTACACAATAACGAGAGTGATGTTCACTCCTCGGAGGTTCGTTTGATAAGAAGTGTCGCTGTCGCATTATTTTTCATTAACACATGTCATTAATTACGCACTTACTCTTACATTTACATATTATCCTACCAAGCTAATTATACTAATAGCTAATTATATAGCTAATTATAGCTGTCACTGACAAAGAGGAGTTGAATTCCGTCAGGCGGATGAAAGCTCGGATACAAAAAAGGCCAGCGATCGCTAGTGCAGCATGCTAGTAAGCAATGTGTACGATAAGAGTTTTAAATAAAACCAAGATCTAATCCTCAGGGGTACATCCAAATACCGTGTTGTAATCTCCTTCTCGTGGTGCTATTCGCGAAAATCTGGTGGCTCCAGAGAGGAATAAACGAGAAGAACGATTATCGGTACATATTTGTTAGTACCTCGTAAGATCGACCCTGTCTAAGGGCGACTTGTGTGTCGTCCACTCGTTGGAACCCCATGCCAGGGAAGAGCTCATCCGAGCTAGGAGCTCGTCGTCGCCATTGTTCCTGGTTGCTGATACGACGCCGCCGCTGCCAAGGAGGAAGCAGCTCGTCGTCGCCATTGTTCTTGCTTGCTGATACGACGTCGCTGCCACGGAGCTCGTCGTACACGTCGGTTCACTCTCGCAAACTCATCTTATGAACCGAAGAAGTGGTAAGTCATTTCCAATCACTAGAATGGTCACTTCTAAAGAAAAGGCTGGAAAAGAGGCAGGAACGAGTCAGGAGATAGGGTTGCGTGAAGAAGTAGATAGGATGAAAACGAAGCTGGATGATTTAAGAAAGAAATACGAACAGGACATGCGCATTTTACGAACGGAGCTACGCAGCAGATCCGAAATAGTAGAGAAGTCAACCATTTTAAGGAGACAGCCAGAATTTTTTGAAAAACAAATGAGTAAGCAAAGACAGGAATTTGCTGTATGGAAAAAGGGATAACTTTATCAGTTCTTCAACGGACGCGTGCGGATTCAGACAAGGAACCCATAGACTGTTTGATCCGTTCTTTAAAGGACATTTAAAACCAAAAAAAATTATCGATCTTCCTTCAATTGATGGTGATTTTAAATGATGGCCTAAATTTAAAGCAACTGAAACAAATACGGCGGAGGGGAAGATCTCGCCTGTAGAATAACTAGCTCTTCTTCTAAAAAGTCTGATATCTTATAACTTACAACATCGTACCCTACTACACTAAGAAAATGGTAATAGAAATAATTCTCTTTACGTGAACTACCACAACATCCACTTTCTGTGGACACAATATTTTATCAAATTTTACCCTATTCCATGGTACAAGACAAGCTTATAGGCTCGTTTGCATTTATCCGGTTCCTCAGCTAGTCTCGTGTTGAGTGAAATAATAGAGCATTTGGAAGTTGAAGGTATAAAGAAACCTCTTGCACTCATTTGGACTCATGGTGAAATGTGTGAAGAAGAATACAGCCAGGTCGTAAACATTATGGCGGATGGACATGATTGAGTGACGCAAAATGTCAAAGGGTTACGAACCATACGAGAAATGAAACTTCCACCGCAATCGATAGACGCTGATGCCTTTAAGAAAAAGGGTGGTCACCTGCAGAGGATAGCCTAGATACATAGGAGCAGGTCCCGCCATTTTGCTTGGATTAAAACACGTTCATCTTATATGCGGATCAGCGAATCGCGTGGGAGGTCCTGATGAGCCTATGGCAATTAAAACGCTATTGGGATGGAAGGGAAAAAACGAACAACAGGAGAAAGGAATGGACGAAATGATGAGAGAATATTTCAGTACGTAAAGTTTCGGAGTTTCGCACGAACGGGCCATAGAGCAAATGAATGCCACACTAAAACCATTAGTAGTTGGCTACGAATTAGAACTGATATGGAAAAACGATACGGTAACTTTACCTGAGAGCTACGGTCAAGCATTACAAAGTTTGGAACGAGGATTAGGAAGAGATCCAGAATTGAAAGCTTGGTATCACAACAAAATTAACGCATATTGTGAAAAGGGTTATGCTGAACATGTAAGCGATCCAAATTTGTTAAAGGATGTAGAGGAACTGAACTTTATACCGCATTTTGTGTTGGGATACAATATCTGTAACATTTTATTCGCGAAACCCTGTTGTATTTTCATGTTGTCGTTATCAGTTTGCCAACTCTTTGGTTTTTGGTGGCAAACGAAGCCATCTTATTATTAATGTCAGTCGTTCTTGATCCTTCGGCCAATAAATATCAAGAAATATTTCTCGGAAGTCGTGTCCGCTTTATTCCTCTTATTTCATTAGGCTATGGGCCCAAAACGCAAAACCATAACAATCGCGAATCCGCACCTATATTTTATATCTATTTAGGAAAATAATTGTTCCGCACGGATAAAAAAGAAAGGCGGAACCATCCCAGTATTTGCGCCGTCGCCGATGGATAAAGAATCTCCACATTTTGCCCTTAGTCCATACAAAAACGTACTCAATTTTATCCGGTTCGGTTTCGGTGCCGGCATCGACGAACATCGTGTAATTTCAAGTGGAAAGTGGTTACAAGTGTTCTATCAATAAAGTTGTGCATTAAATTACGGTTTTAGCCGCAATCAACCGGTTGTATGCACAACACTTAGTTTGTTGTTATGGGTGCAAAGTGAGATTAGGTGAACGATTCCTCGATCGAGTGAAATGATTGTGATTCGGGAACCAAAACGGAAACATATTCCCTGACCCTCCGGATGAAAGAGAAAAGACCTTTCTTTTTATTATTGTGGACCTTTTTATTATTGTGTAGATTGGATAGTGAGTTCCGTGTTCCGAAGATGAGCTTACGGTATGTTTGTGGTGTTATGTTCGCTTTCCGCGACTGTTCATGAAATTAATTTGGATTGCGGTTCCGTCGTGCGTGATCTGTTGTTAAACCTATTTTAAGCTTGGATTGATTATCGTTCAATCCGTTTCGAAATGTCATTTGGTTTATTGTAGTCTGTAATAGCACTGTGGTTGAAGAGTTGCTCATTATACGTGGCATCAACCGTGTGTTGGATTGAGACAATTGTTTAGTTGATTGTTGTTGGTTGGTGAGCATAGATAACTAAATTTATAATATAGTAATTGTTTCTACCTTTACGAAAATAATTAATTCTACTTCATCTTTCGACAAGGAATGTCCGGTAGAACGATAGCAGCCGATTCATGATGCGCTCGTCGTTGTCTATCCGACCCTGCCAAGTGCATACTAGAAAGTTTTATGATAGTTCAAACTGAGTTTCTGAAGCGAATGTGCACATGAACAATGTATCATCAACCAAGCTGAAAGTATATAATAATTATATTCAATTATCAAAACTAGACTAACTTAGATCCACATGTCTATGGAGTTGTTGCGGAGCATTGGGTTATGATATTGTTGTTGTAGTGTCTGATGTGACAGCGGATCGTGTTTTAGTCTAGCATGGCGTTGCATATTTATATTTCATTTCTTTTCCATTTTAGATTGCCATTATTTTCCTATCATGTCAATAATATCTTCTCATTTTATCCTTCTTACAGAATACGGAATCAACTCGCTCTACCATCAAATCATCAAGCACTTCTGAAGAGTCACACTCGATGGCTTGGTGTGGTAGCGGCTTACGGCTAGTGGGTAGGGGTGACACCGTAGTAGGCCTTGGTAGCCCTGAAACCTAGACTATCAATTCCCTCTTGTGTTGCCATGCGATACAATCCACCCCAGGGGTTGCGACTAACCCGCATACCCAAGCTTGGATGAACGATGATAAACGTTTCCATTACGCACAATTAGGACGTGACCAAATAGGAGATGGGTAGCAGAAACTGTGGGGACATCAATATGTTTGGATCCCATTGCAAAGCAGAGCAAGTGTTCGTTTAATGTTATTGGATATCTAAATATGTTTCTTTTTTCGACTATAAATTATGTTACTACAACTTATAAAACTTGTCCTATTTACAGAATGCGGGATCCATCGATCTAATACAACGGATAATTTCATTGTTGCAGATTGTAAAAGGTAAATATGATAATAACGTAAATTATTACAACACAGTGCTTGAGGGTGTGTATAGCGATTTTTTTTCCTGGCATTTTTTATAAAGAACAATTATTGTTGAATTTATTCATAATAAACCATGTTTACAAAGAAAATGAGTGTACTGTCGCAGGTGATTTGTACTGAATAGATTTGCTATTACTTAATATTTACTCTATGGATAGAAATTTATCTGTGGAGATTGGAAAAGATAGGTTAGAATAAACTAACGATTCGGGAATTGGAAAAGAACAATTATAAAGCGGAAAGTGAAAAGGATCAACTTTCATACTGGACCTGCGTCATTAAAAAGAACCTTAAACATTAGTACTAGAGCTAGCTTACATCTACTTAATAATATATCATTAACATAGCTAACCTACTTTTTCCTGGCATATTAATGCAATTAACTTCAAAATTGAAACATTCCTTACCATGCCATACGTTACGATTGCATGCACATATTTTTGTAATGATTGTACATAATTTATTACATTCGTATTGCTAATACAGGACAATGGTTTATCTTCCATTTAAGTTAAATCATCCTGGCAGATGAAGAACAACGCACCCCATATCAAAGAGACGCAACGAGATGTTGTCCATTGCCATGTTGATTGTTGAATATGGATGGCAACAAATCCATGCATACGAGGGGGCTTTTGTGGCGGTGTCTACAATTGAAGCGGAGCAATTCCTACACGTCGTTCACGTTGTTCTGAAGCAACAACTAAACGACTGAAGGATCGACGTGATCCAATTGAAGGATAAATATCCGAAAATATTTCGGTATATCGGATAAAGTTGGATATAGCAGTCAGGATATGTACGAGCATTTCTACAAGCCGTTGGTTAATCGTAGATTAGGATTTAACTAGGACTAGATTATTCGTTCAGACATGAATTTAGGTAAGATCGTGGGGTAGGATTCAATTACAAAGATTATTAGAGAGAAACATTCCTGTAAATTTCAGCCCGTCACGTCATCCATATTTTTACCAAACATTTAACACATTCTTTATACAAACTTTAGAACAGATGATTTTACCAAGATTAAGGAGGAACGAATTTTTAAGATTGTTTTCTTGCGTTCAGTACAGACACGTAATCATTGTTCAGATTTTCATGCGGAATACGTTGTGCGTCATTGTATCCATTGCAGTATTGCAGGATATTATTTTCATAGTTTATTATTGTAACATTTTTTATCTGATATGTCTAAACGAAATGTAAAAATCGCATTAATTACTAATAATTGATGGTTTATATTCAACTGACAATTCAAACTCAATCAGCTGGGCGAAAGCAAATTATTGTTACCACTACATACACAAACCGAGCGATCTCACATACACATGCATACACCTGGGCAGCAAATGCTCACTCACACAACCTCAGAAGCACGTAGCCGAATCCCCTAATTTTGCCCTATTTTCATATAACGAATCTAATAATTTAGTATGAGCCGAAGCTGGGTGACACAAAATTAGGGGGACCGATCTCCCACCTCGCTCGAGCTCTCATCGTGTGTCTGAGCCATATGACTAGCCGACATAATCACAATAAGCATGCAACTAACGCACCCATACCTACGTGGTTACCGCGCTTCACACCAACACGTGCACAAAATAGCTGTGACGGTTACGGGCTGCAAATAGACCATCTCGCGGTTGCTGCCTAAATGCAGCCAGCTGATGGAAGATTATGGCCGTCGGGTATAATTACAAAATATAAACCGTCATTACAAATAATGTTTACGCACTCACAAACACTCGTTTGGATATATACATCTTGGTCAACCCATTCGACAGTTGAGATGTCAAACGTTTTACCCTTTGATTAGTTACGAAATTTTTGTATCTAGTAACGGTGGAGTTAAAAGCAGAAAGAAATATCTTACTTCAGCCAAAACGTTGTGCAATTTGTGTTTGACGAAAAAATATGATTGGCAGGGAAGAGGTAAGTACAATAGGCAGCAGTTGGATTTGGTGATTAATTGATAAGCATTGTGGCAATGAAGACCATGAGGAAAATTCACACGTTTTGATTATTTTACGGCATTGCGGTTTTCTTCCGGCGATACTGCGGTGTATGTTTGATGATGGCGGGGCCGGGTTTCCATCATCTTAGCCGTCGATGACATCTGCGAAATACCGGACATTGAGAGAGCGCATGATAAGTTCACTTGTTTCTTGTCAGTCGGTATTTTTCTTCAAGCATGTTGGCGAATGCCTTTTGGAAAAAGATAATGCAAGAATGCTTTTCTTATCCTAATATCTATTATTCCCCCTCCTCCTCTTCCTCCTCCTCCTCCACCACCTCCTCCTCCTCCACCACCTCCTCCTCCTCCTCAACATTCTTCTTGTCCTTCTCCTCTCCTCTTCCTCCTTGCCCTACGGCTTTTCTACGTGCTGCTTTTCCGGCACCTCTTCCTTCTCCAACGAGTTACTAGTTCAATAGTGGTGTGTTTGTTTTGCTCATCAATCTAATATGTTTACCTCTTTTATTTCACCAACAGTATTTTGAGCGTATCATGGTGATTGTCGAAGGAATGCCATCATTCAAGTATCAATTTCAAATAATGACAATCAATAAATACCACACGTTCGGCAAGTTTATGCGAGTGTACTGCGAATATTTAGTAAGTTGTCCTCCAGCTACCATTGTGTGACGCATGCGGCTACAGGTGTTCTAACCGTGTTTCTTTCCCGATAGGATTTGCCCCTGCATCGCGTGCGTTTTTTTTTCAAAGGGCAACGGGTGTTCGAAACTGATACCCCCGAAAGCCTCGAGATGGAGGACGGCGATTTTATTGAAGCATACATGTTTACGTTTTAGTTTTTAACCTGATGTATATGTCGCTTATAACAATATATCCAATTGTAACGGTACCTTATTCGCTGATCTCTCACACGCACGTCCTTCGCTCTCTATCGCTGTTTCGTGAATGTCCCTGATCTTACGTAATACTTCGGTCCTACCGATCTTTCCGTTTCGGAGCAGAGTTACTCCTGTTATCTTCGAAAGTACTGATTACACAATAACGAGAGTGATGTTCACTCCTCGGAGGTTCGTTTGATAAGAAGTGTCGCTGTCGCATTATTTTTCATTAACACATGTCATTAAGTACGCACTTACTCTTACATTTACATATTATCCTACCAAGCTAATTATACTAATAGCTAATTATATAGCTAATTATAGCTGTCACTGACAAAGAGGAGTTGAATTCCGTCAGGCGGATGAAAGCTCGGATACAAAAAAGGCCAGCGATCGCTAGTGCAGCATGCTAGTAAGCAATGTGTACGATAAGAGTTTTAAATAAAACCAAGATCTAATCCTCAGGGGTATTGAGAAATGAATTCCAACGTTCATTTGAAATGAATTATTCATGTATATATAAGAAGCGGTGTTGGAAATAAAGGTTAGTTGCAGTAAAACCACCGAGCGCCAAATATCGTTTTCCTTCTAACACTCACACACACAATCTTAACAGGTTATGGGCCCAGGTCCCACAATGGAAAAGATTAAATATAATATACCGCTTTTTAACGGTGAAACCAATTTCGAGAATTGGGGTTTTCGTGTCCAGACGATTCTGGAAGCGGAAGGAGTGTGGAATGTAGTGACTGGAGAACAGACGAAAACGGACAAGCAAGAATCGGCGAAGTCCGATAAGCAAGATCCGGTAAAGGCGGATAGAAAGGCAAAAAGCCTAATTGTGAATTTTCTGGCTGACGAATGCCTAGAGATTGTGAGAGATGCACATAGCGCAGAGCAAATGTGGAATAGACTCACGGACGTTTACGCATGTAAATCGGTGACGAATCGATCTATTTTTCGGAAGCAACTCGCTAGCCTGCAAATGGCTGAAGGAGCATCAATAAGTGCTCATTTGCGCGATTTTGATGAAGTGGTAAGAAAGTTAAAAACGGCTGGTGCAAAAGTCTCAGAAGGAGACGTGATTTCTCAGTTGTTTTTAAGTCTTCCCGACAGTTATGATCCATTGGTTACAGCATTGGAAAATATGCCGGAAACAGAACTAACGATGGAGATAGTGAAACAAAGGCTCCTAGCGGAAGATCAAAAGCGTAATATACGACGTGGTGTGAAAAGTGAACAAGAAACATCGGCTGCTTTTGTAGGGCAAAATCGTAAAGAAGTGAAGAAATTTGCTGGAAAGTGCTACAATTGTGGAAAAATTGGACACTACAAACGGGACTGTAGGAATAAAACACAAAGATGGCAAAGGAATGTATCACGAGCGTGTTTCATGATAAACCGTTTACCAAAAGAACATGATGGATCCATATGGTATATAGATTCAGGATCCACGGAACACATCACAAATAACAAAGCTCTTTTTCAAAAGCTAGAAAGGCTCCAAGAGAAAGTTGTTGTGGCAGTGGTTAAAGAAGGAGAAAGCATTACTGCCACACATGGTGGGGACATTGAAGTATTTTCATACCCAAAAATTGGTGGATCTGTTCTAATAACCATCAGAGACGTTATATTCATAGAAAACGCGCGTGTAAACTTACTTTCGGTAATTAAAATGGTGGAAGCTGGTATGCAAGTGTTTTTTAAAAACGATACAGTGACCATACGTCGCGGGAAAAATGTGATTGCGGAGGGTGAAAGATGTGGCAAACTTTACAAAGTGAAATTTTACCACAAAAGGTCTGAAGTTTATTTTAGTGGACGCATAGAAAAACAACAGGAACTATGGCATAGGCGTTTTGGACACCTAAGTTCGAAGAATATGCGAATACTAGAGAGCGAAAATTTGGTATTAGGCTTACCCACATTAAACTCCAAAAACAATATAAATGATACACAAATTTGCGAAGCATGTGTTATCGGAAAACAAACAAGAGAACCTTTTGTAAAACGAAGAAGTGAACAATCTAGTAGAATTCTAGAAATAATACACTCGGATGTATGTGGACCCATGCAGCAAATAGGAGTGAAAGGTGAACGTTTTTTTGTTACGTTTATAGACGATTGGTCTCGTTTTACAATGGTATTTCTAATTAAAACTAAAAACGAAGTTTTATGAAAAGTTTCGTTAATATGAAGCAATAGTGTCAAGAAAATGTGGTATTGGTATTTCCAAATTAAAATGTGACAATGGTGGAGAATATAGAAACCGTCAATTTATGGAGTATTGCAAAAGAAAGGGTATTCAAATGGAATTTACTGTTCCATATTCACCCGAACAAAACGGTACATGCGAACGTATGAACAGAACTCTTGCTGAAAAAGCGAGAACAATGCTTGAAGACAGTGGTGTAAACAAAGGACTATGGGGTGCAGCTATACAAACGGCAGCATATTTAACGAATCGCAGCCCTGCTTTTGCTATTGGAAAAAGAACACCTTACGAAATGTGGAACAAAAAGAAACCAAATGTGTCGAATCTTAGAATATTTGGCTGCAACGTGTTTGTTCATATTCCAAAACAGTTTCGTAAGAAATTCGACGGAAAATCGTGGCGTGGAATTATGATCGGATACACAGTTAACGGTTATCGTATCTGGAATCCTGAAAAGGGGCAAGAAGTTGTTGCTCGTGACGTTATTTTCCTGGAAGATAAATTAAACATGGGTTCAAATTCGATGAAACAATGTAACCCAGAAAAGGCGATATCGAACTATCACTCGAATATCGAACAGTGCAGTGAAACGATATCGGAACAATGCAGTGATAAGAGTGAAAAGGAAGATAATGAAAGCGATTACGATAGTGCATTGGACAATACAATGAACGTTCCTGAAGAGATAGATCATAACAAAGAGCAATGTTGTACTAATGAAGAAAGGCTGTCCAAGTTTCCTTCGTTTGGTTCTCAAAATATTCCCGAAGAAAGTGAAGGAAGTTACAAAAGACCAGTGCGCAGCACTCAAGGTAAACTGCCTGAACGTTTATCTGACTTTGTCCTGAAAGCAGTAAGTACATTGGAGAATGACCCCACAACTGTACAAGAAGCCATGGATTCCCCGAATGCCGTTGCATGGAAGAATGCGATGGATGACGAGTACAAATCACACAAAGTTTTGAGAACTTGGGAGTTAACGGAATTGCCGATCGGTAAGACAGCTATTGGAAGCAAATGGGTGTTCAAGAAGAAACAAGACGAAACAGGTAAGACAATACGGTACAAAGCTAGATTAGTGGCACAAGGTTTTTCACAGAAACACGGAATAGATTTTCACGAAGTATATGCCCCTGTAACTAAATACACTACCATCAGGACCATATTAGCAATAGCAGGAAGAGACAAACTATTGTTGAGAAACTTGGATGTGAAAACAGCCTATTTGAACGGAGAAATCGAAGAAGAAATCTATATGTCACAGCCACCAGGTTTTGAAATAATTGGACAGGAGGAGAAAGTATGCAGACTAAAACGAAGCATTTATGGGCTAAAACAATCGGCAAGATGTTGGAACATTAAATTAACAAAAGTTCTTGAAAATTTAGGGTTCAAGAAAAGCTCATCAGATGAAGGACTTTTCGTGGCAAAGAAAAGAAAAACAATAATGTACTTAATTGTTTATGTCGACGATTTACTCATTGCTCATGAAAATGAAGACGAAATTAAGGAAGTATATGAAAAACTCCGAACACATTTTGCGTTAACGTGGTTAGGAAATACGAAATATTTTCTAGGTTTTGAAATACAGTGCGATAATTCAGGAGTTTAAAGCCTCAGCGTAAAAAGGCATATTGATGATATCATTTCAAAACTTGGGCTAAGCCAAGCGAAACCTGCGTTATCCCCGATGGATATTGGATATATAAAGGACGATACGATCAGTGAACCTTTACAGGATATAACGAAATACAAAAGTGTCGTAGGAAGTTTGATATATATCGCTCTTTGTGCCAGACCAGATATAGCAGCCAGCGTGGCTATTTTGGGACAAAAATTTTGCAATCCGACAATGAAAGATTACGTAGCAGCTAAACGAGTAGTTAGATACTTAATTAAAACTAGGAAGTGGCAACTAAAATTAGGAGGCAATCCTTTACAAGAAGTACAAGCCTATACGGATTCAGATTGGGCTGAAGATAGAACAACCAGAAAATCTACTACCGGATACGTAATATTTATGGCAGGAGGAGCTGTTTCTTGGACCAGCCATAAACAGACTTCAGTAAGCCTCTCATCAATGGAAGCAGAGTATATTGCTTTGGGCGAAACATGTCAAGAAGTGCTATGGTTCAGAAAATTATTGTTTGAATTAGGGGAAAACATATCAAAACCTACAACCATTTACGAAGACAACCAAGCATGTTTAACTTTTGCAAAGACAGTAAGATCTGGTAAACGGTCAAAACATATAGAAACAAAAGAACATTTCATCAAGGATCTTTGTGAAAAGAAAATCATTGAACTAAAATATTGTCCAACGGAAGTGATGAGAGCAGACATATTAACTAAGGCATTAGGAAATGTCAAACATGACAAGATGGCAAAAATGTTGAATTTGTATGAACGTTGAGGAGGAGTATTGAGAAATGAATTCCAACGTTCATTTGAAATGAATTATTCATGTATATATAAGAAGCGGTGTTGGAAATAAAGGTTAGTTGCAGTAAAACCACCGAGCGCCAAATATCGTTTTCCTTCTAACACTCACACACACAATCTTAACAAGGGGTACATCCAAATACCGTGTTGTAATCTCCTTCTCGTGGTGCTATTCGCGAAAATCTGGTGGCTCCAGAGAGGAATAAACGAGAAGAACGATTATCGGTACATATTTGTTAGTACCTCGTAAGATCGATCCTGTCTAAGGGCGACTTGTGTGTCGTCCACTCGTTGGAACCCCATGCCAGGGAAGAGCTCATCCGAGCTAGGAGCTCGTCGTCGCCATTGTTCCTGGTTGCTGATACGACCCCGCCGCTGCCAAGGAGGAAGCAGCTCGTCGTCGCCATTGTTCTTGCTTGCTGATACGACGTCGCTGCCACGGAGCTCGTCGTACACGTCGGTTCACCCTCGCAAACTCATCTTATGAACCGAAGAAGTGGTAAGTCATTTCCAATCACTAGAATGGTCACTTCTAAAGAAAAGGCTGGAAAAGAGGCAGGAACGAGTCAGGAGATAGGGTTGCGTGAAGAAGTAGATAGGATGAAAACGAAGCTGGATGATTTAAGAAAGAAATACGAACAGGACATGCGCATTTTACGAACGGAGCTACGCAGCATATCCGAAGTAGTAGAGAAGTCAACCATTTTAAGGAGACAGCCAGAATTTTTTGAAAAACAAATGAGTAAGCAAAGACAGGAATTTGCTGTATGGAAAAAGGGATAACTTTATCAGTTCTTCAACGGACGTGTGCGGATTCAGACAAGGAACCCATAGACTGTTTGATCCGTTCTTTAAAGGACGTTTTAAAACCCAAAAAAATATCGATCTTCCTTCAATTGATGGTGATTTTAAATGATGGCCTAAATTTAAAGCAACTGAAACAAATACGGCGGAAGGGAAGATCTCGCCTGTAGAATAACTAGCTCTTCTTCTAAAAAGTCTGATATCTTATAACTTACAACATCGTACCCTACTACACTAAGAAAATGGTAATAGAAATAATTCTCTTTACGTGAACTACCACAACGTCCACTTTCTGTGAACACAATATTTTATCAAATTTTACCCTATTCCATGGTACAAGACAAGCTTATAGGCTCGTTTGCATTTATCCGGTTCCTCAGCTAGTCTCGTGTTGAGTGAAATAATAGAGCATTTGGAAGTTGAAGGTATAAAGAAACCTCTTGCACTCATTTGGACTCATGGTGAAATGCGTGAAGAAGAATACAGCCAGGTCGTAAACATTATGGCGGATGGACATGATTGAGTGACGCAAAATGTCAAAGGGTTACGAACCATACGAGAAATGAAACTTCCACCGCAATCGATAGACGCTGATGCCTTTAAGAAAAAGGGTGATCACCTGCAGAGGATAGCCTAGCTTCATAGGAGCAGGTCCCACCATTTTGCTTGGATTAAAACACGTTCATCTTATATGCGGATCAGCGAATCGCGTGGGAGGTCCTGATGAGCCTATGGCAATTAAAACGCTATTGGGATGGAAGGCAAAAAACGAACAACGGGAGAAAGGAATGGACGAAATGATGAGAGAATATTTCAGTACGTAAAGTTTCGGAGTTTCGCACGAACGGGCCATAGAGCAAATGAATGCCACACTAAAACCATTAGTAGTTGGCTACGAATTAAAACTGATATGGAAAAACGATACGGTAACTTTACCTGAGAGCTACGGTCAAGCATTACAAAGTTTGGAACGAGGATTAGGAAGAGATCCAGAATTGAAAGCTTGGTATCACAACAAAATTAACGCATATTGTGAAAAGGGTTATGCTGAACATGTAAGCGATCCAAATTTGTTAAAGGATGTAGAGGAACTGAACTTTATACCGCATTTTGTGTTGGGATACAATATCTGTAACATTTTATTCGCGAAACCCTGTTGTATTTTCATGTTGTCGTTATCAGTTTGCCAACTCTTTGGTTTTTGGTGGCAAACGAAGCCATCTTATTATTAATGTCAGTCGTTCTTGATCCTTCGGCCAATAAATATCAAGAAATATTTCTCGGAAGTCGTGTCCGCTTTATTCCTCTTATTTCATTAGGCTATGGGCCCAAAACGCAAAACCATAACAATCGCGAATCCGCACCTATATTTTATATCTATTTAGGAAAATAATTGTTCCGCACGGATAAAAAAGAAAGGCGGAACCATCCCAGTATTTGCGCCGTCGCCGATGGATAAAGAATCTCCACATTTTGCCCTTAGTCCATACAAAAACGTACTCAATTTTATCCGGTTCGGTTTCGGTGCCGGCATCGACGAACATCGTGTAATTTCAAGTGGAAAGTGGTTACAAGTGTTCTATCAATAAAGTTGTGCATTAAATTACGGTTTTAGCCGCAATCAACCGGTTGTATGCACAACACTTAGTTTGTTGTTATGGGTGCAAAGTGAGATTAGGTGAACGATTCCTCGATCGAGTGAAATGATTGTGATTCGGGAACCAAAACGGAAACATATTCCCTGACCCTCCGGATGAAAGAGAAAAGACCTTTCTTTTTATTATTGTGGACCTTTTTATTATTGTGTAGATTGGATAGTGAGTTCCGTGTTCCGAAGATGAGCTTACGGTATGTTTGTGGTGTTATGTTCGCTTTCCGCGACTGTTCATGAAATTAATTTGGATTGCGGTTCCGTCGTGCGTGATCTGTTGTTAAACCTATTTTAAGCTTGGATTGATTATCGTTCAATCCGTTTCGAAATGTCATTTGGTTTATTGTAGTCTGTAATAGCACTGTGGTTGAAGAGTTGCTCATTATACGTGGCATCAACCGTGTGTTGGATTGAGACAATTGTTTAGTTGATTGTTGTTGGTTGGTGAGCATAGATAACTAAATTTATAATATAGTAATTGTTTCTACCTTTACGAAAATAATTAATTCTACTTCATCTTTCGACAAGGAATGTCCGGTAGAACGATAGCAGCCGATTCATGATGCGCTCGTCGTTGTCTATCCGACCCTGCCAAGTGCATACTAGAAAGTTTTATGATAGTTCAAACTGAGTTTCTGAAGCGAATGTGCACATGAACAATGTATCATCAACCAAGCTGAAAGTATATAATAATTATATTCAATTATCAAAACTAGACTAACTTAGATCCACATGTCTATGGAGTTGTTGCGGAGCATTGGGTTATGATATTGTTGTTGTAGTGTCTGATGTGACAGCGGATCGTGTTTTAGTCTAGCATGGCGTTGCATATTTATATTTCATTTCTTTTCCATTTTAGATTGCCATTATTTTCCTATCATGTCAATAATATCTTCTCATTTTATCCTTCTTACAGAATACGGAATCAACTCGCTCTACCATCAAATCATCAAGCACTTCTGAAGAGTCACACTCGATGGCTTGGTGTGGTAGCGGCTTACGGCTAGTGGGTAGGGGTGACACCGTAGTAGGCCTTGGTAGCCCTGAAACCTAGACTATCAATTCCCTCTTGTGTTGCCATGCGATACAATCCACCCCAGGGGTTGCGACTAACCCGCATACCCAAGCTTGGATGAACGATGATAAACGTTTCCATTACGCACAATTAGGACGTGACCAAATAGGAGATGGGTAGCAGAAACTGTGGGGACATCAATATGTTTGGATCCCATTGCAAAGCAGAGCAAGTGTTCGTTTAATGTTATTGGATATCTAAATATGTTTCTTTTTTCGACTATAAATTATGTTACTACAACTTATAAAACTTGTCCTATTTACAGAATGCGGGATCCATCGATCTAATACAACGGATAATTTCATTGTTGCAGATTGTAAAAGGTAAATATGATAATAACGTAAATTATTACAACACAGTGCTTGAGGGTGTGTATAGCGATTTTTTTTCCTGGCATTTTTTATAAAGAACAATTATTGTTGAATTTATTCATAATAAACCATGTTTACAAAGAAAATGAGTGTACTGTCGCAGGTGATTTGTACTGAATAGATTTGCTATTACTTAATATTTACTCTATGGATAGAAATTTATCTGTGGAGATTGGAAAAGATAGGTTAGAATAAACTAACGATTCGGGAATTGGAAAAGAACAATTATAAAGCGGAAAGTGAAAAGGATCAACTTTCATACTGGACCTGCGTCATTAAAAAGAACCTTAAACATTAGTACTAGAGCTAGCTTACATCTACTTAATAATATATCATTAACATAGCTAACCTACTTTTTCCTGGCATATTAATGCAATTAACTTCAAAATTGAAACATTCCTTACCATGCCATACGTTACGATTGCATGCACATATTTTTGTAATGATTGTACATAATTTATTACATTCGTATTGCTAATACAGGACAATGGTTTATCTTCCATTTAAGTTAAATCATCCTGGCAGATGAAGAACAACGCACCCCATATCAAAGAGACGCAACGAGATGTTGTCCATTGCCATGTTGATTGTTGAATATGGATGGCAACAAATCCATGCATACGAGGGGGCTTTTGTGGCGGTGTCTACAATTGAAGCGGAGCAATTCCTACACGTCGTTCACGTTGTTCTGAAGCAACAACTAAACGACTGAAGGATCGACGTGATCCAATTGAAGGATAAATATCCGAAAATATTTCGGTATATCGGATAAAGTTGGATATAGCAGTCAGGATATGTACGAGCATTTCTACAAGCCGTTGGTTAATCGTAGATTAGGATTTAACTAGGACTAGATTATTCGTTCAGACATTAATTTAGGTAAGATCGTGGGGTAGGATTCAATTACAAAGATTATTAGAGAGAAACATTCCTGTAAATTTCAGCCCGTCACGTCATCCATATTTTTACCAAACATTTAACACATTCTTTATACAAACTTTAGAACAGATGATTTTACCAAGATTAAGGAGGAACGAATTTTTAAGATTGTTTTCTTGCGTTCAGTACAGACACGTAATCATTGTTCAGATTTTCATGCGGAATACGTTGTGCGTCATTGTATCCATTGCAGTATTGCAGGATATTATTTTCATAGTTTATTATTGTAACATTTTTTATCTGATATGTCTAAACGAAATGTAAAAATCGCATTAATTACTAATAATTGATGGTTTATATTCAACTGACAATTCAAACTCAATCAGCTGGGCGAAAGCAAATTATTGTTACCACTACATACACAAACCGAGCGATCTCACATACACATGCATACACCTGGGCAGCAAATGCTCACTCACACAACCTCAGAAGCACGTAGCCGAATCCCCTAATTTTGCCCTATTTTCATATAACGAATCTAATAATTTAGTATGAGCCGAAGCTGGGTGACACAAAATTAGGGGGACCGATCTCCCACCTCGCTCGAGCTCTCATCGTGTGTCTGAGCCATATGACTAGCCGACATAATCACAATAAGCATGCAACTAACGCACCCATACCTACGTGGTTACCGCGCTTCACACCAACACGTGCACAAAATAGCTGTGACGGTTACGGGCTGCAAATAGACCATCTCGCGGTTGCTGCCTAAATGCAGCCAGCTGATGGAAGATTATGGCCGTCGGGTATAATTACAAAATATAAACCGTCATTACAAATAATGTTTACGCACTCACAAACACTCGTTTGGATATATACATCTTGGTCAACCCATTCGACAGTTGAGATGTCAAACGTTTTACCCTTTGATTAGTTACGAAATTTTTGTATCTAGTAACGGTGGAGTTAAAAGCAGAAAGAAATATCTTACTTCAGCCAAAACGTTGTGCAATTTGTGTTTGACGAAAAAATATGATTGGCAGGGAAGAGGTAAGTACAATAGGCAGCAGTTGGATTTGGTGATTAATTGATAAGCATTGTGGCAATGAAGACCATGAGGAAAATTCACACGTTTTGATTATTTTACGGCATTGCGGTTTTCTTCCGGCGATACTGCGGTGTATGTTTGATGATGGCGGGGCCGGGTTTCCATCATCTTAGCCGTCGATGACATCTGCGAAATACCGGACATTGAGAGAGCGCATGATAAGTTCACTTGTTTCTTGTCAGTCGGTATTTTTCTTCAAGCATGTTGGCGAATGCCTTTTGGAAAAAGATAATGCAAGAATGCTTTTCTTATCCTAATATCTATTATTCCCCCTCCTCCTCTTCCTCCTCCTCCTCCTCCTCCTCCTCCTCCTCCTCCTCCTCCTCAACATTCTTCTTGTCCTTCTCCTCTCCTCTTCCTCCTTGCCCTACGGCTTTTCTACGTGCTGCTTTTCCGGCACCTCTTCCTTCTCCAACGAGTTACTAGTTCAATAGTGGTGTGTTTGTTTTGCTCATCAATCTAATATGTTTACCTCTTTTATTTCACCAACAGTATTTTGAGCGTATCATGGTGATTGTCGAAGGAATGCCATCATTCAAGTATCAATTTCAAATAATGACAATCAATAAATACCACACGTTCGGCAAGTTTATGCGAGTGTACTGCGAATATTTAGTAAGTTGTCCTCCAGCTACCATTGTGTGACGCATGCGGCTACAGGTGTTCTAACCGTGTTTCTTTCCCGATAGGATTTGCCCCTGCATCGCGTGCGTTTTTTTTTCGAAGGGCAACGGGTGTTCGAAACTGATACCCCCGAAAGCCTCGAGATGGAGGACGGCGATTTTATTGAAGCATACATGTTAACGTTTTAATTTTTAACCTGATGTATATGTCGCTTATAACAATATATCCAATTGTAACGGTACTGTTGCCACGGCGGCAACCGACTCTTGTCACCCGATTTATTAAAGTGAGACAATCGCGTATTTTAACAATCCAAGTTTATTTAAACGGCGCTATAAAATCACGTCGACGTCTCGGGTTCCTTGGGTAGAGTGCCGGTTGCCGGTCGAATCCTTTCCACCAAGGCCACTCGGTCATTCCCCCCTTGGAATCGGGAATCCTCGTTATCGTACCGATCGCGATCTCTCCTAGCGCCATCTGTCGTCGAATCCTGAGTTTGGTCGACTTGGGCAGCTGTCAGTTGAATTGACCGTTGATTTATCAACAGGTACCTTATTCGCTGATCTCTCACACGCACGTCCTTCGCTGTCTATCGCTGTTTCGTGAATGTCCCTGATCTTACGCAACACTTCGGTCCTACCGATCTTTCCGTTTCGGAGCAGAGTTACTCCTGTTATCTTCGAAAGTACTGATTACACAATAATGATACACAAATAAGCCTTAAACCTTCTTCCTTTTGTGTTATTCCACTAACGAGAGTGATGTTCACTCCTCGGAGGTTCGTTTGATAAGAAGTGTCGCTGTCGCATTATTTTTCATTAACACATGTCATTAAGTACGCACTTACTCTTACATTTACATATTATCCTACCAAGCTAATTATACTAATAGCTAATTATATAGCTAATTATAGCTGTCACTGACAAAGAGGAGTTGAATTCCGTCAGGCGGATGAAAGCTCGGATACAAAAAAGGCCAGCGATCGCTAGTGCAGCATGCTAGTAAGCAATGTGTACGATAAGAGTTTTAAATAAAACCAAGATCTAATCCTCAGGGGTATTGAGAAATGAATTCCAACGTTCATTTGAAATGAATTATTCATGTATATATAAGAAGCGGTGTTGGAAATAAAGGTTAGTTGCAGTAAAACCACCGAGCGCCAAATATCGTTTTCCTTCTAACACTCACACACACAATCTTAACAGGTTATGGGCCCAGGTCCCACAATGGAAAAGATTAAATATTAAGTTTTTATTTTATTCCCGTGTAAAGGCTTATGTCTTGATTTTATCTGTTTTGTTGTTTCATCTTTGATGTGTATTAATTTAATAACTTACTAACTTATTAACCTCATGACTTCATCTTACTATTTTGCATCTTTTATCAGGTGGGTAATGGGGTCGCTCGGCAAATATAATCCACCTCAGGGCGCCATCGTATTCGCCCGATTGTACTTCACTTTAGATAGTGTATACCAAAGTTGGGCGGCTTGAGGGCGCGGTTATGGTGTCATCTAATAGGCCTATTACATCAGGTGGTTTAGGATAAATTTTTTTCGTCATATCGATCTTGACAGATTTAACACGTCGGTAAGAAAAGAAATCGGTCTTGACGAATGTAAATTCTTTCATTGATGGGAACTATCTGTCTACCGGAGCAAGGAAGAATTCTGTGCGTGCTAGACAGTGTTCGGCGGCCGCGGCCCATGTGGAGACGGTCGATGAGTACTGTTTGTATTACAAATGCTCATTTCTAATTTTTAACAAATTTTGGTAGTTTAAAAAATATATTTTATGTATTTATATTTATACATATTTATATGTTTTATATATTATATATTTGATGGCGAAAACTACAATGAATGATTTTTTTTGCCATACATTCAAAAAACATCCATTCCGATCAAATTAGTATAGAAACAGTAAATAAGAACAATATATTTTTTTGTTTCGTTCGAACGGCCTGTCCGTAGCAACTTATTTTACCACGTTAGTCCTTGCTACGGGGGATTGGTCCGCATGGGATTTTGGTCCGGACCGTTCGTGAGAAGACCGGCTCCGCTACCATCATGCCACCGAGCCACCCCTACTCATGAGGGTTTTAAAGCCTAAAGATTATAAAGTAAAAAAAATATTTTGCGTTCCATGAGATTTTGAAATCCGTTTAACAATTTAGGTATTTCTAAGAGGCCATTTAAAACATGGGTACATGGGTAAAGATTTTTTTTCATGATCAATTTTTTTTTGTAAAAATGATCATTAGTAAGGTTTCTGATCTAGCAATGATGTTTATTCTAGTCTTACTCTTCTTTACTCTTCTTTCTGGCAAACTCTTCTATAATTTTATCGGTATCTAGCTCATCCAATAAATCTTGTTCTATATGTAACATTGCTAGACTGTTTAATTTCGCTTCGCTCATAGTATTTCGCAAATAATTTTTTACTCGTTTTAATACCGAGAATGACCTTTCTCATTTAAACTTTGGCGTTTGGTTCATGCATGGTTTTATCTTATATGACTTTAAGAAGATTTTAACTAATTTTTCAAACACGTTTTATTAACCCAGCATGCAAAAGACAGCCGGACGGGCTAACATTGTCGATTTACGCTACAGAGTCGAAGAGTGCACGTGTTTTTAAGGCATTTTACTGCATTATGGTCAACAATTTTATCTGATATGACTTTAAGAAGATTTTACCTAATTTTACAAGCACGTTTTATTAACATTCAGACGATTTTTCAACATTTTGCAAGTTTTAGCCCACCTTCGAGGGCATTGCTATTGTTGATGTTGGTACCTTGGGCAGCATATTGGGTGTCACACCGTCATCAAGAAGAAGAAGAAGAAGCACACGTTAACAACACGAGTGCAGCCGCTGCAGAAACGAACGAGTTTTATCTGCAATTATATAAAATGCAGTTGTTTACATGCAGAAAATAACAATGAGGAGTCTTCTGCATCTGCTACCATAGCGAAAAAAGCGTTATTCGCACATTTATCACCGTCATGTTCGTGCAACCGGTACCACCGTCATGATCATGCTGCCGGCAGAACCAAAGGAATGAAAGAAATGAATGTGCTTTTTTTACCATGATTCAGGCCCATCTTGTACTAGAAGAGGGTCCTTAACCTTTAGATGATCCTTTTACATCGCACAACAGCTCCAGTGCCATCTCACAGTGGTTAAAATGGGTTACAATTTTCATCACCGCATCCGACCTATGAATGTGCATGTGACATTTTTTGTCGTGAAAGGTAAATTATTATCGCACGTTTGGTTGCAAGCAGAACTCTTGTTACATTATATTTGCCCCTCTGATGTATTCACAATAGTTTACGCTACGATCACACGAAAACAAGACGAGACAAACTCATGACGGTTTGATGACGGTAATGATGATGCTGTTCCACTGGAATCAGTGTCTGAAAATGAATGTTAAATACAGACTATTTATACCGCCATTCAATTCAGGAAATACTTTTCGCTGAGGCCAAGGCTTCAACGAAACCAAAATACATACCGACCTTTTACTGCACCATCAATTTGGTGCATCTAGCGCAAATTCATGACGAAGACATACACCGCAGTGCATATTTCGCTTGACTCCATCATGGGTGCTTTTATAGCCCTATATTAGCCCCCAATTCAACACAGACGTAAAAGACAAATACATAACACATTAGAGATTCAAACACATACAATACGAGTTCGATTCTAAATATAGACAGTAAAATGATTGGGGGATGCATAGAAGAAAAAAAGAACTGGTAGGTGTAGAGAATAGGATAGATAAGAAACTTGGAGAGTAACGAAAAATGAGAATGTATCATGAAAGGATTAGCTATCAACACAAGAGAGGCACAAGAGAGAATCCTAAGATCCTGAGTTACAAAAAAGAGGGTTCGTTTGGTGAGAGGATTGAGCGACGATCAGCAAGAGAAAGCGAAAGGACAGTCAGTTTTTGGACAGACGTGTAAGACAGCGGTCTGAACATTTGGATTTGTAATCAAATATATAAAGAAAAAAAAGAAAAGAAATCTGCTTCTAATCGGAATGGCGGGTGTACGCAGGAAACCGGGCAAAAGTCACGACAATGGCGCAAATCAAGCTCCCAAATTGTAAGTATGCTATTAAAAAAGGTGTGACTTTACAAGTGAAATGAAAAAGGGATCATGTTCGAACACGAACGAACGCATACCAGAAATGGCTGAATGATTGAGGAAAGTGAAAAGTATTTCCGAGCGATCCGAATTAATAGTTATTAAACAGATCGCATACTTTACCAGTGAACTGGCCGTTTGTTGCGAATGTTTCGAACCGGGTATATCAGGTGTTTTGTGTGGCTCAAGCGTCCCGTCTTTTCTTGGAACCAACGTGTTCGTACGTGAACCGGTGTGTCGCGATTCCTGTGAAAGTTGTTCTGAGGGATTTATCAAGTATTTGATGTGGTTCTGCTGACTTGAAAAAGGGTTGGAAGGGGAGATGGGACAGTGAAGTGTATATCTATTGATCACAGTATTTGAGAGTGTATGCTGATTGTCCAGAGGACCGCGTGCACTGCACAGTTCCGTGTAAGCCGAAGTACATGCTTTGCCATTGAACTGGTATGCCCCACATGGTGCGATTATGAGTATGTCGGAACTTTTGTCTATTAACGTATAGTCTCGAAACCAACGTGTTCGTGCGCGAATCAGGAGGGCGTGATTCTTATAAGAATATCAAATGGCGGACTAGTTGGACGCCTCTGGAAGTGCTTAAAAATGTGTTAACGAACGCTTTTGGGAATGCAAAAAAAAACAAGAAAAAAAAAGAGGAGGAAAAGTACTGTTATATGGACGCCTCTGTGAGGGCTACGTGAAAAAAGTACTGTTACATGGACGCCTCTGGGAGGGCTACATGAAAAAAAAAGAAAAGTACTGTTACATGGACGCCTCTAGGAGGGCTACATTATGTACTAAATATAATACATGGACGCCTCTGGGAGGGCTACATGAAAAAAAAAAGAAAAGTACTGTTACATGGACGCCTCTGGGAGGGCTACATTATGTACTAAATATAATACATGGACGCCTCTGGGAGGGCTACATGAAAAAAAAAGAAAAGTACTGTTACATGGACGCCTCTGGGAGGGCTACATTATGTACTAAATATAATACATGGACGCCTCTGGGAGGGCTACATGGAAAAAAAAAAAGAAAAGTACTGTTACATGGACGCCTCTGGGAGGGCTACATTATGTACTAAATATAATACATGGACGCCTCTGGGAGGGCTACATGGAAAAAAAAAGAAAAGTACTGTTACATGGACGCCTCTGGGAGGGCTACATTATGTACTAAATATAATACATGGACGCCTCTGGGAGGGCTACATGAAAAAAAAGAAAAGTACTGTTACATGGACGCCTCTGGGAGGGCTACATTATGTACTAAATATAATACATGGACGCCTCTGGGAGGGCTACATGTGAGAACGATCAGAGGTTAAAAAAAAAAAATAAGATTTACTATTCCTTATACTAATAAATGTTTCATTTCAGAAAGCATAATAAAGTGAACAAACTTCGGAAGGCTCTTGAGGCAGAAAGGAAACGCAACGTTTTGCTGTCCGCTAGATTGAAGAAGATTAAGGGAAATGGAAAGCAAGTTCATAAAATCAAGCCATTTGAAGAAATGTTTGACCCAGCTCCAATGCATTCGACAGCAATCGATTTACAGGGTCGAGAAAATTCGATACTCGCTACATCCATGAATGCGTTATCGGCAGTTTCAATAAACATCCCGGATTGTAAACTAAACGATAAAATGGAGGAAATCGACCGTAAATCTTTCGAAGATTGGAAGGAGTTGTTAGAGGCTTCCATGGACCTTGCCGGCATTACAGACGAATACACTAAAAGCAACGTCTTTAAAGTAAAGGCAGGACCGAAACTCCTAGAAGTTTTGGAAGAAACACCCAAACAACCATCGCCCGATGTAGCAATTGCTCCATATTCAAACGCTATGAAACGTTTGGAAAGTTTCTTTGGGTCTCGAGAATATCGTCTGATACAACGACAAAAATTTAGGTCACTTACTCAAGATAAGGAGGAATCAGACCTAAAATATCTTAAGCGAGTGATAGCATCAGCTAAACTGTGCGATTTCGACGAGGAAAAACTCATGGAAAGTGTGACAGAAGTCGTACAATTACACGCGCTCAATATCAAAGTCCGCGAAGCTGGTCGCAAAATTCTGCGCAAAGGAGGTACTCTTGCGGAGCTGTTGGAAAGGATTCGCGGACACGAGGTAGATAAAACCAATGAGGAAATTTTCAAAAAGACGCACCAACCAGCAACCGAAGTTACAGTAGCAGCAGTTACACGCGAAAGAACTGGGATTAGTTTTCCTGCAGGATCGCGAGCACGAAGCTTCGCAAATCAAGGTCGCTCAAATTGGGGAAACTTTAGAGGTCCTAGTGGCAGTTACGAGCAAAGCAGTATGGGAGCCGGAAATAGCTCTAATCCTTGTTGGAGATGTTCCAGCCAATTTCACGTGGCATCAAAGTGCCATGCAGTGAGTAAGGTCTGCCGAAACTGCAAAAAAACGGGACATATTGAACGAGCTTGCCGGCAATTACCAACTCCTGGTACACAAAAGCGTCGGTTCGCCCAAGACGATGACAGGTCGGGGACAACAAAGAAAATCGCCACGATTGCAAAGAAAGAGGAAGAAAAGGATGAAATGGACGTCGTTGTCGAACAGAGTGCTTTAGCCGTTAATAGATTACACGATTTCGAAGTCAAGAAAGGATGTATCCTCGGCCGCATTGCAGACAGTATATCCGTGGTATTCTTAATAGATTCCGGTGCAGAAGTGAATACCGTCAATGAAGATATCCTCGATAAACTACAAAACGACGAAACTTCAAAGAAGCAGCTCTACTGCATCTCAAGTGGTTCAGATAAACCGCTTCGTGCGTATGCCAGTCCGGGTGAAATCGAAGTGACAGGGACCTTCGTGGCCGAATTATTTATTTCAGAGGACAGACCACGTTTCTACGAAAAATTCTACGTTATTAAAGGCGCTAAACCACTGCTTGGAAGGGATACAGCTCTTAGGTACAGCGTTTTACGGTTAGGACTTGACGTGAACGTCAATCGCACGGTTGCTAATGAAAGTGTTCCTATTAGATTTCCCGGTGAAATCCTCGCTGTGACGGCGACAAATGAATTCCCGAAGTTTAACGTGTCTCCAGTAATATTGTCATATGACAGCACTAAACCTCCATCTCGCAAGATTTTTACAAATATTCCCCTGCCGTTTCGGGAGGAAACCCAACGGCGACTCCAAGACCTTATGGCTACAGGAATTATAGAAATTGTCACAGATTCTATGGAAAGATCGTTTCGCTCTTCCTTGTTGGTCGTCCCAAAAGGCAAAGACGATATTCGGTTAGTAGTAGATCTAAGAGGCCCTAACAAATGTATCATTCGTACTCCATTCAGGATGCCAATTTTGGAGGAAATTCTCGCTGATCAACCGTCAACTTCCTGAAGGGCCATGGCAGGTACTCCAAATAGATTTTTTATCGTTACCAGGATGTGGAGCAGGAGAGTTCTTGATAGTGGTAGATACATACTCACGTTATTTAGTAGTAACCGAGATGAATTGCTTAGACGCAAAGAGTACTATTCTGGCGTTAAATAGGATATTTTATACATGGGGTTTACCGTTAACAATACAGAGTGACAATGGTCCACCCTTCCAAAGCGCTGAATTTATAACGTACTGGGAGGAGAAAGGCATAAAAATTAACAAATCGATCCCACTAAATCCGCAGTCCAACGGAGCAGTCGAAAGGCAAAACCAGGGCATCATCAAAGCGATATCCGGGGCCAAACAAGAAAAAAGAAATTGGAGGGAATCCCTAAAAGCTTACGTACATATCCATAATACGATAAAACCACATGCTAGACTTAATGTAACTCCTTTTGAGCTCTTAGTAGGATGGCGTTATCGAGGATTTTTTCCTAGTCTATGGGAAACTAAGTTAACATCCGATATAGACAGGTCTGACGTGCGCGAGCGGGATACATTTACTAAATTAGTTAGCAAAACGTACGCCGACTCGCGTCGAGGAGCAAAAGAGTCAGATATAGCCGTGGGAGATAAGTTTTCCTCTCATTTCCGAAGAAACATAAAACAGATGGAACCTTTTCAACCGACCGGTATACTATAATAAGTAGACAAGGCGCGAAAGTAGTTGTTCAAAATGAACTTGGAGTACAATATACCCGCAATGTGGTTGATTGTAAGAAAGCGTTAGAACAGGAGCAACTTCCATCGAATACAAGTACAAAACCGACAGTGACACCTGAGTCAGCGCCAAAGGATTACGAACATGAATCAGTAGATCATTCCGAAGATAGGCTAGACGGTATTACGGAAAACAGACCGAAAAGAATGCTTAAGAAACCGGAAAAACTTAAGGATATGTTCCTATATCAAATTTTTCAGTAGAGTAGAGGCGGGGGTGAATGTAGAGAATAGGATAGATAAGAAACTTGGAGAGTAACGAAAAATTAGAATGTATCATGAAAGGATTAGCTATCAACACAAGAGAGGCACAAGAGAGAATCCTAAGATCCTGAGTTACAAAAAAGAGGGTTCGTTTGGTGAGAGGATTGAGCGACGATCAGCAAGAGAAAGCGAAAGGACAGTCAGTTTTTGGACAGACGTGTAAGACAGCGGTCTGAACATTTGGATTTGTAATCAAATATATAAAGAAAAAAAAAGAAAAGAAATCTGCTTCTAATCGGAATGGCGGGTGTACGCAGGAAACCGGGCAAAAGTCACGACAGTAGGGAATGGTTGGAGAGGGGCAGGATGGAACCGAAAATTTTGTTTTTGGCAGCGTTGCCAATTTTTTGGCTACTGCAAATGTCAAAACCTGCCTTAGCCATCGTTATTCGGGCGCCCGACGGTACCAATTTCGGGCGCCCTGCGGGAGCATTTTCGGGCGCCCTTTTGTGTGACGTTTGGAGCTTGGGTAATTATTGTTGACAGTTTTTTACCAATCCGCTCGCGTCTCAACTGATACCGTGAATATTTTCACTGGGGCAGCGTTACCGTTATTTGTAACTGTGTTAGTGCTAGGGCCGTTCCTGAGTTGTAATTCTCCATCATAGTACATTAAACCGCGAATAGAACGACAAGTACGCTGAACGGCCACCCGGAGAACTCGCTTAAACTCACTGCACTAGTCGAAAGAAACTTGTTAAAACACAACGTAGGGATCGATCGCGAACAGTGTTGTTTTATTGCGTCAACATAATAGGTTATGGGCCCAGGCTTGTTCTAACACAGTGAAACCGATACTGCGAATCGAAATTCCGGCTTTGTCATAAAGTGTCTAACGGAAAGCGCAGTGAGTACTGGAGCTAAACTGATACTGCGAATTGTAATTCCGGTTTAATTATAAAGTGTTTAACGGAAAGTGCAGTTAAATCTGGTACTGTAAAAATGGAAGAAGAAAAAGTTTTATTGATGCCGTTGATGGTTGGCCCAAACTTTACTTCCTGGAAATACCGTATGTTGGTCCTTCTGGAAGAGAAAGGACTTATGGATTGTGTGTTGAACGATCGAAAAGAAGGAAATGAGCAGCTGAGCGAAATCTGCAAAGCACTCAACATTCCAAGCAGCTCTTGCGGTAACGATACAATACCGGTAGCGAAATTAGATACCATAAGAGCGATGTTTGCAGTAGCAAACTATAAAGGGTGGCATATTCATCTAATGGATGTATGCACTGCATTTTTAAACGGGAAAATAAGCGAAGAAATATACATGGAACAACCAGAAGGGTATAATTTCGGAAAAGATGTTGTTTGTCGTCTTATAAATCATTATATGGTTTGAAACAGGCTTCCAGGGCATGGCATGTAAAATTTGATGAATTTATAACGAGTATACAATTCTTGCCCAGTGTTAATGATCCATGTTTATACATGAGCGGAACAGGTTTAGAGCTGATATTATTAATACTGTATGTAGATGATTTAGTCATCGTAGGTGTAAATCTAGAAGCGATCAAGAAGGTAAAAAGAATACTTTCAGAAAAGTTTAAAATGACCGATAGTGGAGAAATAAAGACTTTCTTGGGCATGAATATAATGCGATGTAAGGAAAAGAAGTTACTTTTTATCAGTCAGAAAACATTTCTTGAAAATTTGCTACTGAGGTTCAATATGAACGAATGCAAACCAGCTGCGACACCTATGGAATGTAATCTAAACCTAGAAAAGGGAACAGAAGCTAAACGAATCGATGACCCGTACCGCGAGTTAATAGGATGTTTAATGTATATTGCATTAACATCACGTCCTGATTTATGTGCTGCATCGATTTATTTCAGCCAATTTCAAAGCTGTCCTAATGAAGAGCATTGGGTGCATTTAAAAAGAGTGTTGAGGTACATTCGAGGAACTTTGGATTATAAATTGGTATATAACGGAAATAAGGAAAATGAAATTTTGAAAGCATATGCGGAAATATGCGGAATGCGGCGAATAATAAGATTGATAGGAAATCACTTTCAGGATACGTTTTTAAGGTATACGGAGCTACTGTTAGCTGGCTGACTAGGAAACAGTCAACAATTGCCTTTTTTTTTGTTTCGTTAGAACGGCCTGGCCGTATCGATTTATTTTACCACGTAGCAGGATAGTCAGTCCTTGCTACGGGGGATTGGTCCGGATGGGATTTTGGTCCTGTCCGTTCGTGTGACCGGCTCCGCTACCATCATGCCACCGGGCCGCCCCATCAACAACAATTGCCTTATCATCAACAGAAGCAGAAATGATTTCTCTAACGAAGGAAGTAAGCCAAGGAACTTGGTTGAAAAGAATTTTGATCGATTTAGGACGTGACTTGTGTAATCCTGTTATATATTATGAGGATAATCAGTCGACAATACATGCAGCTGAAGAAGAGCGTAATCTAGGACGACTGAAACATATGAGCGTAAAGCATTTGTTTGTCAGGGATAAGATACAACGCGGAGAAATTGTTTTAAAGTATATTGCTTCAGCTGAGCAACAAGCTGATTTAATGACAAACGAATTACCGAAAGCTAGTTTCGTAAAGCACAGAACTAACTTGGATTTATTAGAAGTATTGAATCGAGGGGGAATAATAGAATATCAATTCAATCACCTCCTTTTCTATAACAATCGTGTAATATGTCAATGTGACAATTGATCTGTATATATATATATATATATATATATATATATATATATATATATATATATATATATATATATATATATATCTGGAAAAACCTGTGAAAAAGCATGGAGCAAGTAAGTAGACGGATCTTTGCATTTTCCAGAATATGAGCATTCGAAAGCGATGAAGAACCGCTACTACATTACTAACCTAACCTATATATGCTATGTTACAAGCGATTGTCTAACACTGTTGTTACTATTTTAGGTGGATGATGATCCTTTCGTGGAGTACACCCAGTAAGTACCGGTCGAAATAGATGAATCACAGATCTTGTTGGTTGATCCCACTAACATTGTGCAAAAATTGGACTCAAATGAAGTGAAAACTATCATTTCAAATCAAGAAAAAATTTTAGAAAACCAGGAAAGAATCATCCAATCACAAGCAAAGCTACTCACATGCTTAGAGTACATTTTGAAAACTCTAAATGAACGAACTTGTAATGTACAACGTGAAGCTGCTACGAACGCTGATGAGGGTTTCAGTCCTGTAAATTCTATACAAGAACTGGATGAGCTAGAAGCTTGTCTCAAAGATGACAACACTGCAAGAAAATACATCCAGGGCATGAGCTTTATATGTGGTGTCGCTGGTAAAGCGAATGGCACCGATTGCTGCTACAAATTAATCGACTACTTCGTCACTCGTCAGTTCTTGTTGCAGTGCTCTTAGACTGGCAACTCAAGAGCTTCAGGAGAAGAACCATTAAACAGTACAGAGAAAGTTGGTCTTAAATATTATAAAAAAGTTCGCAAGTTATTTTTACAACTCATAATGCTTGCTGATAAAGATTTCTCTGAAATCGACTGCGATAATTTTTTCAAGAGAATATTAAAGAATAGCAAGCAAAGATTGTTGGCCAAAATTGCAACTTCGAAGCATCGCAATCGACCAAAACAACTCAAATATAAGCAAAAGAAACCCGAAACTGCAGGTGAATGTAGTTTAAACAATAATGAACTATCCGGGCAGCAAAATTGATGATGCCTTGAAAAAAAATATCGTTTGTTCTACTATATATTAGTTTTTTAAGTTTTGTCACGCTCATTAATGGTTTATACACTTGGGATAATATGAACACTATAAATATTATTTGCTTTGGATTAACACAATAAACACCCGCAATAAATTGAATTAAAAAAAACGAATTTTTATGTAGTATATCTAAAATTTATTGAACATTTACAACGAATGAAGCAACGGAATGAACACTACTTCTTTTCGAGTAGGAAAAGTAATAGCAATCATTTTGCATTTAATGTCAGTTATTTTGTAAGGTTTTGCTAAGTCCTTTTTCAAAGAAGAAATAAAAATATTTAAGAATGACGACCTTATTGGCGTTTCGAAAAACAAACTCTGATGTTTGATAGGCTCTCCGTTAATGAATATGTTACCGTTGGAACTAACAGCATATTTCATTTCGACTATTTCATTATTTTTAGTTAGAAACCACTTATTAGTACCATCAACTTTCAAACAATATTCGTTAAACTCCACACATGCAAATCTTATTTCAGCTGAATTGTTAGCAACATCACTTTTTTCCAGTATTGGCTTTTTCAATTTGATTTGATTTGATGGTTGTTTAGGTATGTTACATTCCATAAATTCATTAATTTCGTTTATTCGTTTCGCTATTTGAGCCAACGGTTGATTCCCCGAGCGAATTAATTTCTTTATCTGATACAACTTATTTTCAAAAGGATATGCACTGAATTTTGATAATATGCCAAAGCGCTTCACGTCATCTACCAAGTGACTGAGATTGTGGACATTGCTTGTAATGAAATCTTCTCCATACACATCTCTCCATACACGCAATCTTCTCCATACACGCAAAAGAAGCGTATTTGCCAATTCAAGAAAAGGCGCATATTCGTTTGATGAGCATATAGTAACCGCACAGAAAAATGCCAAAAAATGTTCGTAACTTTCAGAGGAAAGGTATGGTTTCAATATCACAATTGAAATGTAGTGCAAAAATGTGCTAAATTCTGAAGCTTTCCAATGTGATAAACATTCTAGTCCTCGAACTGATCTGTGTATCTCTGATGGCATTTTTAATTGTTGTAGCAGGTTGGAGATTTCGACAACATCATTAGCACTGAATTTTGTTTTGCAGCTTTCGAATTTGCCGTCACGCCACCCAAACAAACTTCTTTTCATGAAAAAATGAAGTAAATGAAGAGAAACTCCGCCAGGAAAGTCGGTGATCATATTGACTGGAAGTCGTAGAAGTGGGGAATCGCGCTGGTGATGAGATCCGTAAATCTTATTACGAAATCCTTGATCCGTTCGCTTTTGGCAGCTCGTTCGTGGGAAGTAGTTCGTATTTGAGGTATAAGAATATTCCCCTACCGTTGGCATTTTTGTAGTGCAAATTAGCAACTCCTGTAAAATGGTTATTATTATAGTTTTATCAATTTTAAGTTTTTGGTTTGTATAAATTATACCATTAACAAACGCTCTTGCAGGTGAATCACATATGAAGCACCGAATGGATACTGAAAAAGTGTGGCCGTTGATCGTTACACCATTTTTGAGAACTTCTTCCATTTCATCGACGAAAGGATTGAGGAACAAATTAATATCTTTGGGTTTATTTTCACCGGAATAAATCCCTATGATCATTGGTTGTAGGCCTGGTGCTTCATCGATGTTGAAAAGTATGGGCCAAAACTCGTCCTTCGAACTCTTATAGACCGGAAGCCCATCGATGTTCATCTTTATAGATATGCAATTTAGCTGACAGATTACTGGAAACGCTTGCTCTAAACACTCTCGAAATCCGTTGTGCCAGTATTGACCATCACCCATCGTTACTATCTGAACAATCAGGTCGTTTTTAAGAAATGTTCTAGGATCCTTGGGGAAAACGTTCGGTAGCCGTTCGCCAAGTAAACTGATTAACTCCTTCAGAGCAATTTGCTTGATGATGAAAGATACGGCCCATTTTTGAAGATCATTGTAAAGTTTTTCATTCTCACAATCACTAGAAGACTTAGAAGACGATGTACTTGTGTAATGCGAACGATCATCCGCTTCGGAATACCTTGGTTGCGATTGCAGTTCCATAGGTTGATGCGTTTCTTGTTGCGTTGTTTCGGGAATCGAAGTTTGTTCAACTGCATCTGGTATTGCGTGAGCCTTCGAGTTGTCTGTTTACAATATGCTGCTCGTATTTGTTTTCACAATTGTTAGATAATTTTGTTTGTTTTTTCGCTTGAAATTTCCACTTAATTTTATTTTTTCCCACTTGTCACACATTTTGGCAATGCACAATCGCAGCAAAATGGCAATATGTCACAGCAAATGTCAACATGGTGATATTATTCGTCAGATAAGCCTATGAATATCTTTACAAAGCTTCGTGCAGTCTATTTAGTTTTAAAACTGGTACAGAAAATACTAGTTGATCTTAAGATGCAAAGTCCTAATGGATTTAAGATGTACAGTGAAAAGACTAGATGGTCTTAAGACACGGAGAATTCATTTGGTTTTATGAATAAGTTTTAAGACGCACTTAAGAGCGCTTTTACAGTATGATTTAAATTTTACACGTATAACAGTTTTAATGGCTAGTTTTATGGCTATCCTTAGGAGTTTTTAAAGGTGTTCAAAATATAAAAACCGTTTAGCAAAATTAAAAGTCACTAAAAACCAATTTGATTTGGTACACTCTTGATAAAACTATAATAAAACTTGTTTAAGATTAAAAAGCATAGGAATTGTTTCTTGGGCAATTCGTTCCTAGTTCACAAAAGAGTCGCCATAATAGACCATCTTTTAATACAAACTCTAACATAAAATACAAAAAACCTTTTAATATGAATAAACTTGAATAAACGCTCTGAAAAAATGTAAAGGAAAATCAGCTGGTCCAGACGGAATAGGCTACCCTCTGCTTGAACACTTACCTCACTGTGCGTTAGATTATCTCCTTAAATTATATAACGAAATCTAGATTTCGGGAAAAATCCCTGAACATTGGAAATTTAGTTTCATCATCCCCATCCTGAAACCAAATAAATCCCCATTCTTTGCCGCCAGTTATCGACCTATATCACTTTTAAACTGCATATCTAAAATCCTCGAACGATACTTTGCCCAGTTGGATAATATAATTACAGCAGCGAGAAAAAATAACAAATTTATAGATCTTGGTATAATCGATCTCGCTAAGGCATACGACCTAACATGGCAACACGGAATAGTCCAACAACTAGTGCGTTTGGGTTTCCAAGGAAATCTCCCAATATTTGTACAACATTTTCTTGAAGATCGCTCTTTTTCTGTTAATTTCGGTAATACCCAATCCCAACCCAAAACAATAGATAACGGAGTTCCACAAGGTGGTATCCTTTTCCCTACATTATTTTTAATTAGTATTGAATCACTATTCTCTTTCATTCCGCACAATATAACACCAATAATATATGCTGATGACATTGTATTAATTTCTTCAACATCAACGTCCAGTCACACCAGGAAAAACCTACATAACTGTATTCGAAAACTTAATAATTGGTGTAACGTTACAGGTTTCCGAATCTCCCCTGATAAATGCAAAACACTTCGTATTGGCAAACTGGGATTCTTCAAAAAATTAAGGCATATCACCATTAAAAACGAAATTATCCCAAATGTCACCACAGCAAAAATATTAGGAATCAATCTGGATTCTAAATTTTCATTAAATGCTCATTTAAAAACCCTTAAAACATCTACAAAATCCTATTTAAACGTGTTTAGAATGTTAAGATCCTACAAAGCCAGAGCTTCTCGTTCTATTATGCTACGTTTAGTCAACTGCTGGTTGGTACCCAAAATTTTATATGGTTTGGATTTGTTGTGTGTAGACTTTGATAAATTAGATAAAATACTCTCCCCAATATACCATGCGGCTATTAGAAGCGCCACGGGAGCTTTCGTTACTAGCCCTCTAAGATCACTGCTTTGTGAAAGTGGCATGCCTCCTTTTTCACATATCATCACTCTTCGTTTGATAGCTACAACTCTACGCTGCTTAGAAAAAGATATGGAGTGTACTTCTCTTGTCTTAAGAGCCAATGACATTTACAAAAACATCACAAATTGCACAATGCCGGACATTATCAAACTTTCCCGTATTTCTGATCGCCCTTGGTTTATAAACTCTCCAAAAATAGATTGAACTATTTATAATATGAACAGACTAAACAGCAAACAAACACATCAATTGACTTTAGCCCATATAAACCAAAAATTTTCCAAATATCATAACATTTACACCGGTGATTCTATTTCTGCTAACTCCGCAGGTTGTGGCATATACTCCTCAAATACAAATTGTGCAATAAAACTCCCAGATCATACATCAATATTCTCCGCTGAGGCTATTGGCATATGCATAGCAGGAGAAGAAAATTACAATTCGGAAAAACCCAACGTGATCTTTACTGACAGTGCAAGCGTATTAGCCGCGATTGACAAGGGCACGTTAAAGACCCACATATTCAAGCAATAGAATCAATTCCTCACATCAATAACATTACATTTTGCTGGATTCCGAGCCACATTGGAATTACTGGAAATGAAATAGCAGACAAACTGGCAAACGAAGGTCGACTATCAACATATCCATGTACTTACTCCATATCTAGAAAAGACACTATGAAGCATGTAAAAAGGTTGAGACTAGGCACAACAACACACCCAGTCTTTGTTTTGTGGATTTGGTGCTGAACATAATTTCTTTACGGCTTTAAAAAGGCACTGCACCTGATAGCATGGGAGAAGATACAAAGAGCTATTCTGATGGGATTCAAAGGAGTATATCCTTGTCCCTGACGGACAAAAATATCATGTCTATATGTCTATGAACGATATGTCCAACAGGTTCCTTAGACATCTTTAGGGTGTCAGTTATCTCGATCAACTTCACATTATGGGTGCTCTTAATAATTTTGTGGTGTTTTTTAATGTTTTCGCCAGTAACCACCTCTTTTAAGCTTCCACGATGTTCACCGTCCTCAGGGCTCATTTTACCACTTTTAAATTTAGCATACCAATATTTTATGCTTGATTTTGGTAGAGCAGTGTCCAAAGACTCTTCATCAAACCAATTTTTTGCTTCAACTGTATTTTTCCCCTTCAAAAACTCAAATATTTTATCATCACGCGAAATTCCTTCTTTTCCATGATTACTCAAAGCACAAAAGTGGTGTTATACAAAATGCTCTAGCTCATTAAGTTATGGCCCGAGTGCTGCCAAATTTAGACAGAATTCGTTTGAAGGTTGGTACAAACGAAATTTGATATGGATAAAAATTTTCTAGTGCTATAAATGCGTTAGGCCAAACAATTATCAGCCCACCTGTTACCTTCGACCAATTCCATTGGTGGCATATTGCTAACAATATTTCGGGAAGCAAACACCTCGCGGAGGAAACTCATTTGCATATAGTGCTTCCATGTTTTCTTCGTCGATGCAACGGAGCCTGTCGGCATTTTCATTTTGCCTTCTTCGCGGCGGAACTGTGTGCGCAGAATGCTCCATTTTTTTAAGGATTTCGGCTGAAAATAGAATTATTTTTTAAAATAACATTCTAATTATTTTTGTGTTTTCAGATTTTTATCCACAGGAATGGCATTCCGAGCACTAGCAGCATCATTTCGAATTTCGCATCAAACGGTTGCATCTATCATATACGACACATCTGAAGCGATAAGGGATACGCTTCGAAACATCTATTTGCCTGTTCCAACTGAAGATGTTTTATTGAAGGTTGCCAGGGAATATGAAGAGATGTGGAATTTTCCCAACTGCATTGGAAGTATTGATGGGAAGCATGTCAGGGTGAAGCGTCCATCAAACTCGGGCTCGCAATATTTTAATTATAAAAATTTCTTTTCCATACATTTGCAACCAATTGCTGATGCAAATTGTAAATTTCTCACTATTGATTTAGGAGATTACGGAAGATGAAGTGACAGTGGAGTGTTCGCAAATTCAAATACATTTAGACATTTTGAAAACAAAACCTCCAACGTTCCACCACCCAAACCGTGGAATTAGGTGATCAGGGATATCTTTTGAAACCTTATTTAATGCGCCCATATTGCAGTAGTTCAGACGTTGCGAAAAAACGTTTAATTATAGACTTAGCAGAGCAAGAAGAATAGTTGAATGCGCTTTCGGCATCTTGGTGGCAAAATGGAGATGTCTAAAAACGGAGTTGCAGGTAACACCACCTCATATTGACATAATAATTAAAGTTACCTGTCTGTTGCACAATATGTTCATTGAAAGACGAGGCAACATGGAATCTGTTGCCTACGCAGGCTGCGTTGCACGACTTCGACACTCCTGGCTGTCGCTTCATGCGATAGCCTGTGGATGTGATCGTGTCGGCGGTGACGTACGCCGCCGACGAAGGCTGCCGAAGCAGCAGGGTCATCGTCACAGGAAGGTCCTGGTGATGCTCCCCAGGGAGTCGGTTTGTTACCATGCAGGTACGAGCACGTACCTGTTTCGCTCTATAGTAATTTATAATAAATGCTAGTATAAGTTTTAAAATGTGAACAGTTTACGTCCTGTGTGTGCGAGTGTAAAAAGCGTCCGAAACCGTTCCCCGCACGCGGATATAACAGAATCATTTCGAGAAAATGATACCCCCACTTATAATTCTTCTCCGCCTGATTTGAGATGCAACAATCCAGCGAGCCAGCTAGCTTATTTAATAAGGGATAATTTTAAGGCTTTTTTGAAAATGGAGTGACCAATCCAATTGTTTTGTAATTAAATAAAAATAAGTTTAAAATCAAATAATCTCATGCGATAAACAGAACCATTTGAACCCATTGGAATCCACCACTGCTTACCATGAACGAATAGTAAATTACCTTTCACATGTGGCTATATCGATCCGACCCACCTTTTCAACCATAAAATGAATCCAGATTAGTATATAAACTTAAGACGTTGTTTAGATGGGCGATAAGATAATAATTGTGTTTAAAAAAGATCCCGTCTTTCGCAATTTTTTCCTTCACGAAATACTAACCACGCAGCCAGTGGCGGATCAAACGGTAGGCGGACTAGGCGGCCGCCAGGGGCCCCGCCGAAAAGGGCCAACAAAAATAAAACAAAACAAAGCAACATGCAGTACGTTCCTACCCTGCCCATAGGAAAAGCACAAACAGAACACAACACAAAGAAACTAATAAAGTTGCCCAGACCCCCCCCCCCCCTGCGGTGTGAATGCGAGCTACAGTACGTATTTGGCTTAATATTTGAAAGTATTCAATATTTTCCGGGAATCGGTTTGGGTCAACTAACAGATTGCTTGCACGTATACACATGCAAGCCTCCTCTTGCACACACACTTCAAACACTCTTGCACTTCACACACTTGCACACAATCCCAATATGCTAGCCGGGCCGGGGATTGAATTTTTGGCCCCGCATCTCCTCATAGCACTTTTATGAGGGGCCCCTCATAGCCCCTGGATAGTATACGAGGCCCCGGATAATATCCCGCAATCCCGCATTTTACACGATTTGGCCAGTGCACGGATTGATGGCAAACACATACACACACAATCTTCACACAGTTGCCGGAACGTTCCCACTAAGCAATGGAACAATCCGGGGCCCAGGGGACAATTTGTGGCCCCGCACAAGCTGTCCATATGATGACCCCTGATTCCACTGCTACGGTTGATTTTGGGGCCCCGGATAGTATCCGGGGCCCCGCATTTTACACGATTTGGCCAGTGCACGGATTGATGGCAAACACATACACACACAATCTTCACACAGTTGCCGGAACGTTCCCACTAAGCAATGGAACAATCCGGGGTCCAGGGGACAATTTGTGGCCCCGCACAAGCTGTCCATATGATGACCCCTGATTCCACTGCTACGGTTGATTTTGGGGCCCCGGATAGTATCCGGGGCCCCGCATTTTACACGATTTGGCCAGTGCACGGATTGATGGCAAACACATACACACACAATCTTCACACGATTGCCGGAACGTTCCCACTAAGCAATGGAACAATCCGGGGCCCAGGGGACAATTTGTGGCCCCGCACAAGCTGTCCATATGATGACCCCTGATTCCACTGCTACGGTTGATTTTGGGGCCCCGGATAGTATCCGGGGCCCCGCATTTTACACGATTTGGCCAGTGCACGGATTGATGGCAAACACATACACACACAATCTTCACACAGTTGCCGGAACGTTCCCACTAAGCAATGGAACAATCCGGGGCCCAGGGGACAATTTGTGGCCCCGCACAAGCTGTCCATATGATGACCCCTGATTCCACTGCTACGGTTGATTTTGGGGCCCCGGATAGTATCCGGGGCCCCGCATTTTACACGATTTGGCCAGTGCACGGATTGATGGCAAACACATACACACACAATCTTCACACGGTTGCCGGAACGTTCCGGGGCCCCAGCTTCCCCTGCGAAAAGCAAATTTGTGGCCCCAATTCTTACAAGTGTGGGTGCATTTTTCTACAAGCAAACAGTGTCGCTAGGCTGTGTCATCAAACAAGAACCGATAACTGTATTTTCTTTTGTCTACCTAACGAAAGAGAAAACGTTGTTTGCTTTACTTCGCTATCACATCGAGGATAGAACATTTGTACGGGATACTGGTGCAAGAGGGAAGCAATACGGGCTGGCCGTTTTTGAAGAAATAAAAAAAAAATTGGTGTAAGAGGCGAGTGAGCCACTTAAAAGTTGTTGGGGGCATTTTTTTTAAATAGCCTACTAGGGTAGACGTAATGATGGATTCTCTCCCTCCCCCACATATTTCCACGTTTCCACTTTTATGTGTGGTTATGAGACCCCCAATAGCATTCTATAGGGTTTGGTGCCCCAGCTTCCCCTGTAGCAGCTATGTCGCAAACTAATATTGGTAAAGGTGAGGCCTAGGCGTCACTGAAAACCACGTGCGAGAATTGCAATAATTCTATACATATGATACATTACGCTTGTGATCGTCATATGGTGAAGTAAGCTTTGTGCCAAGCGTCTGTGCCAAGTGCTTCGAAGTGTGTTTTGAAAAAGCCAAGCATTATAATTCTTAGCTTTTCTTTCCTTTAAAACTTATAAGCTTAGCTTTTATTTTTTTTTAGCTATTTTTTAATACTATTTTATTCTTAGTTTTTAAGTTTTAAGTAAGTGATTAGTAATAAGTTTGTTTTTTTTCACATTTTTTATACTATTTTTTCACTATTTCAATCATTATTTCATACTTATTACTACTTATATTTACTTGAACTAACAACTACTTTTTTACTAATTTACTCTTATTTCCTATTAACTAACTATTACTACTAACTATTACTAACAAAACTAACAAAACAAAAACAAATTATGAAACGCTACCAGAGTGGCGCCGAAAAGCGCAAAAAAATGAAAAAAGATATGGAATTTGTGCAATCGCAAAAGAATGCATTGGATAAGTTTGTTGTTGTGCACGACAAAGCTGAAACAACAACAACAGATATTTTGCCTAGTTGCGACCAAGTCACGAGCCACGAGGAAAGTAGAATTATCGCTCCCATCCGTAATGTATCACACGATACAAACGAAACAGGTTCAACGAGCTATACTGTACCAACAGGTATTTCTCTGTGGAAACGTCCTTTTTCAGAGGGGTTTGTTGACTTTGTTATTAGAAATAAACCAACAAACTTTGGTAATATACAAGATTCCAAAACGCTGTATAAGGACAATGAGCATGTATATTACAGAAGCCTGACACAAGACCATTTTTATAGAAAAAAAAGCAATGGTGGCAAAGGTCTAAATAACTGGAAGTCTATTACCGCTCTTTTGTCAGGTCATGAAACATCAAAAGAACACATATCATCAATGTGCAGCTTATATAAAAGATCTGGAATGCTTAATAGAGTTGATTCCGCGTTGGAATTAGAAATGGACAAGGAAGAGAAATATTGGAAAGACGTTCTTAAGCGAGTAGTCAGCACATTTAAATTATTGAGTCGTTTAGGATCGCTTTTAGAGGACATGACGAACGCGAGCAAAGTCAACGAAAGGGAAATTATCTGTCCTGCTTAGAATATTTAGCATTTAGAAAAATATGGCCATCCTGGTCGTGGAAAAGTAAACTATTTGTCACATCATATTTGCGATGAGTTTTTAGAAATCATCAATGAACAAATAAAAAAACAAAATAGTACAAGATGTAATATTAGCACAATATTACAGCATCATAATAGATTCTACCCCGGACGTAGCTCACATCGATCAACTAACTTTTGTAATACGATATGTTGCTCCTTATGGGAAAATATTCGAACGTTTTCTGGGATTTATTCCGATAGATAGACATAACGCATCTTATCTAGAACAAGAAGTGTTAAATAAATTAAATACATTAGGTTTGAATGTTTCTAACTGCCGTGGTCAGTCATTCGATAATGCGGCAAATATGTCTGGGAAATACTCGGGATTACAAGCACGGATTAGACGTATTCATTCCTTGCGCTAATCATTCTTTGAATCTAGTAGCAAATTTTGCAGCTGAAAATTGCAAAACAGCTGTACACTATTTCAGTTTCATACAGAAACTATACACATTTTTCTCGTCTTCAACCCACCGATGGAAAGTTTTAACCGAGTGCTTGAAGAAAAATGAAAATCAACCACCTGTGTTCTTGAAACGATGTTCAGTTACCAGGTGGTCAGCAAGAGCAGATGCAGTGTTCGCTTTAAAAGTGGGTTTTAAAAATATTCAGGATGCATTGTTTGAAATATGCAATGATAAAAATGAAAAAGTGGCGACATTAGATGAAGCAAATTCTCTTTTGAAGCAAATGAAAAAACAAGAAACTGCTTTAATGACTGCTATATGGAACCCACTTCTTCAAAGGATTAATGCTTCAAGTAAATCACTTCAGACTGTTGAATGCGAACTACTAAAAGGAGCAACGTTACTAAATTCATTGGTCAAATTTATTGAAAGTTTTCGAGGTAATTTTGAAAAAATTGAAGAAGAAGCTAAAGAATTTTCGGGGTTGTCTTCCATGTTTTCAGCAGAAACACGTGTTCGAAAGCGAAAACTGTTTCATGACGAATCTGGGGATAATGAATACCAATTTTCAGTAAGAGAAGAATTTATAGTAAATTCATTTTACGTGATATGTGATAATGTCAAAAGACAGATTTTGCAAAGAGCTGAAAAATATGAATCTGTCTTAGAGCCATTTAGAGTCTTTTACGACTGGAATTTATCAGTAGAAATCAAGAAGAAATCACTGAACATATTATCAGAGCTTTATCGAAATGATATTGATGCAATAGGTTTGGAAGACGAACTAGATCAATTTTTAGTCCTTTTTAAAGAAAACGAATCCGGAATGAAAGATAATCAGAATGCCGAAAACGTTGTCAAGGCTGATTTAAACGCCATGTATACAGTAGCCAAAGACATGTCCTGCACTTTTCCAAATATAGAAACTTTATTGAAAATACTCCTCACCATTCCTATTTCGAATGCTTCTGGAGAAAGGTCATTCTCGGTATTAAAACGAGTAAAAAATTATTTGCGAAATACTATGAGCGAAGCGAAATTAAACAGTCTAGCAATGTTACATATAGAACAAGATTTATTGGATGAGCTAGATACCGATAAAATTATAGAAGAGTTTGCCAGAAAGAAGAGTAAAGAAGAGTAAGACTAGAATAAACATCATTGCTAGATCAGAAACCTTACCAATGATCATTTTTACAAAAAAAAATTGATCATGAAAAAAAATCTTTACCCATGTACCCATGTTTTAAATGGCCTCTTAGAAATACCTAAATTGTTAAACGGATTTCAAAATCTCATGGAACGCAAAATATTTTTTTTACTTTATAATCTTTAGGCTTTAAAACCCTCATGAGTAGGGGTGGCTCGGTGGCATGATGGTAGCGGAGCCGGTCTTCTCACGAACGGTCCGGACCAAAATCCCATGCGGACCAATCCCCCGTAGCAAGGACTAACGTGGTAAAATAAGTTGCTACGGACAGGCCGTTCGAACGAAACAAAAAAATATATTGTTCTTATTTACTGTTTCTATACTAATTTGATCGGAATGGATGTTTTTTGAATGTATGGCAAAAAAAATCATTCATTGTAGTTTTCGCCATCAAATATATAATATATAAAACATATAAATATGTATAAATATAAATACATAAAATATATTTTTTAAACTACCAAAATTTGTTAAAAATTAGAAATGAGCATTTGTAATACAAACAGTACTCATCGACCGTCTCCACATGGGCCGCGGCCGCCGAACACTGTCTAGCACGCACAGAATTCTTCCTTGCTCCGGTAGACAGATAGTTCCCATCAATGAAAGAATTTACATTCGTCAAGACCGATTTCTTTTCTTACCGACGTGTTAAATCTGTCAAGATCGATATGACGAAAAAAATTTATCCTAAACCACCTGATGTAATAGGCCTATTAGATGACACCATAACCGCGCCCTCAAGCCGCCCAACTTTGGTATACACTATCTAAAGTGAAGTACAATCGGGCGAATACGATGGCGCCCTGAGGTGGATTATATTTGCCGAGCGACCCCATTACCCACCTGATAAAAGATGCAAAATAGTAAGATGAAGTCATGAGGTTAATAAGTTAGTAAGTTATTAAATTAATACACATCAAAGATGAAACAACAAAACAGATAAAATCAAGACATAAGCCTTTACACGGGAATAAAATAAAAACTTTGCTTAAAAATACCTTTTCCTACTCTTCTTTCTGGCAAACTCTTCTATAATTTTATCGGTATCTAGCTCATCCAATAAATCTTGTTCTATATGTAACATTGCTAGACTGTTTAATTTCGCTTCGCTCATAGTATTTCGCAAATAATTTTTTACTCGTTTTAATACCGAGAATGACCTTTCTCCAGAAGCATTCGAAATAGGAATGGTGAGGAGTATTTTCAATAAAGTTTCTATATTTGGAAAAGTGCAGGACATGTCTTTGGCTACTGTATACATGGCGTTTAAATCAGCCTTGACAACGTTTTCGGCATTCTGATTATCTTTCATTCCGGATTCGTTTTCTTTAAAAAGGACTAAAAATTGATCTAGTTCGTCTTCCAAACCTATTGCATCAATATCATTTCGGTAAAGCTCTGATAATATGTTCAGTGATTTCTTCTTGATTTCTACTGATAAATTCCAGTCGTAAAAGACTCTAAATGGCTCTAAGACAGATTCATATTTTTCAGCTCTTTGCAAAATCTGTCTTTTGACATTATCACATATCACGTAAAATGAATTTACTATAAATTCTTCTCTTACTGAAAATTGGTATTCATTATCCCCAGATTCGTCATGAAACAGTTTTCGCTTTCGAACACGTGTTTCTGCTGAAAACATGGAAGACAACCCCGAAAATTCTTTAGCTTCTTCTTCAATTTTTTCAAAATTACCTCGAAAACTTTCAATAAATTTGACCAATGAATTTAGTAACGTTGCTCCTTTTAGTAGTTCGCATTCAACAGTCTGAAGTGATTTACTTGTAGCATTAATCCTTTGAAGAAGTGGGTTCCATATAGCAGTCATTAAAGCAGTTTCTTGATTTTTCATTTGCTTCAAAAGAGAATTTGCTTCATCTAATGTCGCCACTTTTTCATTTTTAACATTGCATATTTCAAACAATGGTACCTATCGCGAAGCAAGTCGTTAAAATTTATCCACCTGCTTGGTTTTATCCACCATTATATTTATCTACTAGAAATGGTATCGCGAACGATTTTCCCCTTCCAGTCTATAAAATCATACCAACCATTATAAATACAGATCTAGTAGTTTTGCCATTTGTCAAAATCTATGGTTTGTCTTCATATCGTCGGCTAACGAAGAAGTGTTTTGCGTGATGCAGCAACTTGCAGCACATTCCTTCCACCTTTCCCATTTCACGACTAGGCTAGTTCTTCTATTTTATTTTTTCTAAAAAGTTGAAAACAATAGGAGTGATTTTTCCCGTATGCAGGCGGTTCGGTTCTAATCGTCATTTATTCTAGAGAAATAAGTTATTCGTGAATGTTAGTGTAATATGTTTTTCATATGGACGTGGTCAAATCAAGGTAAAGCCATCTTCACATGGGCCGCGGTCGCCGCGGTACCGCGAAAAACGCGGCATTGTTTAAGATGAACAACTCTGCGGAACAGCAGCCACGGAAGATTTGACAACCGACACGGACCGAGATGAGCCGGGCCGAGCAGATGTTCTGTATTGGCAACAAAAGTTATACGCATTTTCCGCGGTACCGCGACCGCGGCTCATGTGTAGACGGCCTAACAGAATACGTTTAGTTTAGAAAAGGAAAGGGATTAGTAAAGAAAAGCAGACAAAAAATAAGAAGAAAAAAACGGAAGTCCGTTCTACCAGAATAAAAAAATTAAATTATTGAAAATTTTTAATTTTTTTTTTAAGTTTGTACTTGTCCTTTTCAACAATACATTTCCCATTACATTATATTACATTTCCCGTGAAGTTCGCTCTTAAATCTTCACATAAAACGGGCTTGGTACCGTATAACTACTGCATCGAGGCAGTAGGTAAATATATGGGTTGATATAATTAGTTTAGCTCGTTCGCGATACGAATTAAAGACTTTTTTAACTACTACTCGATTTTTTCCCCACGATTTGTATGGTAGTCATGGCAGTTTTCTTCACCGTTTTAAGGGTTGACAAATTTGCTGCGTTGCGATACCAATCCGCCATAACTGTCATTATAAGGGTTGATATTTTTATCGACTAGTAGTTAATTTTGTTCGCGATAGGTACCAATGCATCCTGAATATTTTTAAAACCCACTTTTAAAGCGAACACTGCATCTGCTCTTGCTGACCACCTGGTAACTGAACATCGTTTCAAGAACACAGGTGGTTGATTTTCATTTTTCTTCAAGCACTCGGTTAAAACTTTCCATCGGTGGGTTGAAGACGAGAAAAATGTGTATAGTTTCTGTATGAAACTGAAATAGTGTACAGCTGTTTTGCAATTTTCAGCTGCAAAATTTGCTACTAGATTCAAAGAATGATTAGCGCAAGGAATGAATACGTCTAATCCGTGCTTGTAATCCCGAGTATTTCCCAGACATATTTGCCGCATTATCGAATGACTGACCACGGCAGTTAGAAACATTCAAACCTAATGTATTTAATTTATTTAACACTTCTTGTTCTAGATAAGATGCGTTATGTCTATCTATCGGAATAAATCCCAGAAAACGTTCGAATATTTTCCCATAAGGAGCAACATATCGTATTACAAAAGTTAGTTGATCGATGTGAGCTACGTCCGGGGTAGAATCTATTATGATGCTGTAATATTGTGCTAATATTACATCTTGTACTATTTTGTTTTTTTATTTGTTCATTGATGATTTCTAAAAACTCATCGCGAATATGATGTGACAAATAGTTTACTTTTCCACGACCAGGATGGCCATATTTTTCTAAATGCTAAATATTCTAAGCAGGACAGATAATTTCCCTTTCGTTGACTTTGCTCGCGTTCGTCATGTCCTCTAAAAGCGATCCTAAACGACTCAATAATTTAAATGTGCTGACTACTCGCTTAAGAACGTCTTTCCAATATTTCTCTTCCTTGTCCATTTCTAATTCCAACGCGGAATCAACTCTATTAAGCATTCCAGATCTTTTATATAAGCTGCACATTGATGATATGTGTTCATGACCTGATGTTTCATGACCTGACAAAAGAGCGGTAATAGACTTCCAGTTATTTAGACCTTTGCCACCATTGCTTTTTTTTCTATAAAAATGGTCTTGTGTCAGGCTTCTGTAATATACATGCTCATTGTCCTTATACAGCGTTTTGGAATCTTGTATATTACCAAAGTTTGTTGGTTTATTTCTAATAACAAAGTCAACAAACCCCTCTGAAAAAGGACGTTTCCACAGAGAAATACCTGTTGGTACAGTATAGCTCGTTGAACCTGTTTCGTTGAACCTGTTGAACCTGAGACTTTTTAACGCAATTTAAACGCAATGTTAAACTAAAAGTTAAACTAAAAAAAAAAAAAAAAAAAAAAAAAAAATCTCATGGAACGCAATTGTAGAGAAGGTATTGTTAATTATAATCTATTTCTGTCATCCTTTCAATAAACTGTTTCTGGGTGAATCGATGTATTGTAATGTACGTGATATTGGATGCGTGTAATAGTAAGGTAAAGTGCATAACAAAAAAAGGAATGTAGTGAGTGGTATTACATGGGCGGCTTGGAAATAATAATAATACTAAAAAGGGTTGGAACATTGGTGGTGGGGAATTTAAGCGTGCTGCATTCACTAATTATCAAACAACCTAAACGACATCCCCCCCCCCCCCCCTCAGCCGGTTCTATCATTTCGTGGTAGGGGCCCCATCGTTAATTCCGCCTAGGGCCTCCAATGTGTAAGATCCGCCACTGATGCGAGTGCAATAGTGAGGACAGCATTCACGAAGCGATTCGCAAGATGTACGAAGTTCAACGCGCACAAAAGATATTGGATGAAACGACTGTTCGCGTTGGAAACCATTTTGAGTCAGGGTTACTGTGGAAAACGAACAGTATTGAACTTCCCTCTAGTTTCGAGATGGCGCAACGTAGATACGTTTGCTTAGAAAGGCGCATGGAACGAGATAGTGTTCTTAAGGAGCAAATACATCGGCAGATTGGCGAGCTCGCCAGCAAGGGATATATCCATAAGGCTTCGGAACAGGAGCTTGCCAATTGTGATAAGAAACGCGTATGGTATCTACCAATAGGAGTGGTTACAAACCCAAATAAACCCAGGAAGGTTCGGTTGATTTGGGACGCTGCAGCAAAGGCGCATGGGAAGTCCCTTAACGATCATTTGCTAAAGGGACCGGATGATTTGTTGCCTTGCCCGGAGTACTCTTTCGGTTTCGGTTGTACGGTGTGGCTACCTGTGCGGATGTGAAAGAGATGTTTCTGCAGATAAGGATCCGTAAGGAAGATAAGCAAGCACAGCGTTTCTTATGGAGGAATGATCCGGCCGCCGAGATGGATACGTACGTGGTAGACGTAGTTACGTTTGGATCTGCTTGTTCACCGGCAACCGCTCAGTATGTCAAAAATAGGAACCCTAGGGAGCATGCGACACGATTTCCAAGAGCGGCGGAGGGAATACTGCGGAGCACCTATGTGAACGATTTTATTGACAGCTTTGAATCTGTGGAAGAAGCGTGTCAAACATCGGTGGAGGTGAGAGAGATATTTAGAAACGGTGGGTTTGAACTCGGGAATTGGACCTCCAACAGTAAAAGGGTAATAAATCACCTTGGGGAGACAATTAATGACGAAGTTTAGCTACTATCATTGGATGGTGAGGCGGAACGTGTGTTGGGAATGCGCTGGAATTCGGTTTCTGATGAACTCGGGTTCTGCACTCGCATCAGATTTGTTAAGGTCACAGAAAATACCAACAAAGCGAGACATACTAAAGTGTGTGATGTCATTATACGATCCTCTTGGATTGCTGGCGGTATTCGTGATCCACGGCAAAGTATTGATATTGGGATGAAGAAGTAAACGATTCCCAATTAAGAGATTGGCGCAGGTGGATTGATTTGTTACCGGTAATTGCACAAATTCGGATTCCTCGCGCATATTTCACCGATGCAACAAGGACCATGTACGACAGTGGCGAATGGCACGTGTTCGTTGACGCCAGTCAGCACGCATATGCTTGAGAATAATATTTGCGCATTATATTTGAGAATAATTGACGCAACAGGGGAACCACAATGTACGCTTGTTGATGGGAAAGCGAAGGTCGCACCGCTTAAACCATTGTCCATCCCTAAACTGGAACTACAGGCTTGCGTGTTAGGCGCACGTATGTTACGGTATATACAAGATCACCATCCTTTCGAAATTAGACGGTGTGTCCTTTGGACGGATAACGCAGTTGCGTTATCATGGATAAGAGCTGATCCCCGAAATTATAAACCTTTCGTGGCCCACAGAGTAGGAGAGATATTGGACGTTACATCTTCGGAGGAGTGGCGATGGGTGCCAACCGATTGCAATCCTGCAGATGAAGCCACGAAGTGGAAGGGAAGGATGAATTGCGACTGGGACAGTATATGGTTCCAGGGATCGAACTTTTTGCTTCTACCAGAGGGCCGGTGGCCGACGCAACGAGTCAGTAACATCAACACGGTAGAGGAACTGCGTCGAATAAATCTTCATGTGGAAGAAACAAACTGCGAGATTCTACATCTACAGTTAAATCGATTCAGTAGATTTGAAAAGCTGTAGAGGACCGTCGGTTGGATTGTCAGATATGTGGGCAATTTGCGACGGAAGATACAAAGCGAACCGGAACAAGGTGGAGTTCTCAGGCAGGAAGAACTCGTTAAGGCGAACGTTATTCTATGGCGACAAACACAACAACAATTTTATGCAGACGAAGTTCGGATGTTACGTGACGATGGTAATTCAAAATCGAGAAGACTGGTATCTAAACACAGTCCAATCTACAAACTATCACCGTTCTTGGATGAAGATGGCGTGGTACGAATGCGAGGAAGAGTAGGAGCGGTGTTGGATGTACCATATTGCGCCAAGTATCCTGTGATACTGCCTAGAAGCTCCAAGCTTGGCGAGCTGATAGTCGAACGATACCATCGAGAATATCGTCATGCGAACAAGGAAACGGTAGTGAATGAAGTACGGCAACACTACCAGATACCGTAGCTGAGAACGTTGGTAAACTGAATCGCCAGGAACTGTGTGTTTTGCAAGATACGGCGGTCATTACCACAAGTACCACCGATGGCACCGTTACCGAATGAAAGTTTAACATCATTTATCAGACCGTTCAGTTTCACGGGACTGGATTATTTCGGACCGGTCAAGGTACAACGAGGAAGGACGAACGAAAAGAGATGGGTGGCTTTGTTTACGTGCTTAACAATTCGGGCCATTCATCAGGAGGTAGAACACAGTTTGTCCACCGAGTCATGTGTACTGGCGGTGAGACGATTTGTGGCTAGACGAGGAGCACCGGTGGAGATCTTCAGCGACAACGGAACGAACTTCTTGGGGGCAAGTCGGCAACTGCGGAAGGAGATCGAGGAGCGCAATGAAAATTTGGCTGCGACTTTCACTAACGCGCACACTCGTTGGACTTTCAATCCACCAGGGGCTCCACACATGGGCGGCTTGTGGGAGCGCATGGTGCGGTCAGTAAAGGCGGCGATCAGCACGGTGATGGAGATCAATAATAGGCCCGATGACGAGACGTTCGAGACGGTTTTGTTGGATGCTGAAGCAATGATCAACTCGCGACCATTGACGTACATTCCGGTGGATGCGGAGAACCAGGAGGCGCTCACTCCGAATCATTTTTTGTTAGGTAGCTCTTTGGGCGTGAAGCAACGACCGGCGTTGCCTACGTGTTATAGCTCCGGCTTGAGGGATAGCTATAGGTTAGCGCAACACATATTAGACGGTATGTGGAAAAGATGGCTCAAAGAGTACTTGCCAGTTATTACTAGACAGAGCAAATGGTTTGAGAACGTTCGTGAGCTAAAGGTAGGAGATTTAGTACTGGTGGTAGACGGAAATGTAAGGAACATGTGGAAACGGGGAATAGTAGAACGGACGATAACGGGTGCTGATGGACACGTGCGGCAGGCGTGGGTACGTACTACTGGCGGCATATTTAGGCGACCTGCATCCAAGTCGGCGTTACTGGACGTGGTTTAGGGTGACCATACGTAGTTGGTCACGGGCGGGGGGATGTTAGGATTACACGAAGACGAACCCTGCAACGGGGCGAAATCGGTCGTCGGAATTGTGGAGTCCGACAGTCGCTCAGTAGACAGGATCGCTGGAGAGGATAGCTAATAAGATAGCGAGAGAGAGAGAGAGAGAAAGAGAGAGAGAGTGAGAGAGAGAGAGAGAGAGAGCGAAAGAGAGAAAAAGGAAAAATGCGTAGTCGCACGCGGCTGCGTACGAAAACGGCCAGTACAGGTAGCTTAGGACACAGGAGCCAGGTTGAGCGAAGGCGAACCTTTTCTGAAGTATATGTGTGTGTTTTTTATCACGTATTCCTAACCTTTCCTGCGTTATTCCGTGAATAAAGAAATTCGTAAATAAGAAATTACTATTAGAACGCATTTCGCGCTCCATGTGCTTACAGCCGCATTGTTTTCTCCACTGAACTCACAGATTAGCAAAATCAAGGCAGAAATAACGAGATTTGTATGGGACAGAGGGAAACTAAGAATTCCAGCTCAAACTTTAGCTCTACCAACTAAAGAAGGAGGCCTTGGTCTTCAGATGCCAGATCTGAAGAGTAAAGCTCTGTTGACAAATAGACACACAAAAACTATAGAATTCACCACTTTATCCAAGCTTGCATTGCAAAACTCAGACAATCCACTCAATATTACAGCTTCAAACCTTCCTTGCATAAAATCCGTTATACAAGAAACAGCATATCTTTCGAGGAAAATTAGAGAAAATTTATCAAGTAAGAGCATTTACGAACATTATTTAAGACAACTACCACAACCGAAAATATGTACACAATACCCGTCCAAAAATTGGAAGCAAATATGGAGAAATCTACACAATAGTAATATGACAAGCAACCAGAAAAAAACCTTTACTTCTATTTAATTCACGGAAAGGTACACAACAACGAAACACTCAAACGAATGAACATTAGAAACTCTGAACTATGTGAAAATGCAATGAAATAGAATCGCTAGAACACAAATACGCAACTTTTCCCATGATGAAACAAAAATGGGAAATTTTTCTAAGATTAACCAATTAATACATTTGTACAAAAACTCAAAGCTGAGAAGAACTAGTGTTGCGTACGCGGGCTGCGTCGCACGACTTTGACACTCCCCACTGTCGCTTCATGCGATAGCTTGTGGATGTGATCGTGTCGGCGGTGACGTATGCCGACGACGAAGACTGCCGAAGCAGCAGGGTCATCGTCACGGGATGGTCCCGGTGACCCTCCCAGGAGAGTCGGTTTTGAACCATACAGGTACGATCACGTACCTGTCTCGCGATACCAAATGTAATTGTTTTTATAAAAAAATATCATCATAAGTTTTAAATGTCATCATTCTGCCTCCAGCCTCCGTTGAGAGCAGACGTGTTCCAGACGAGCGCTTGCGTTTCGATTTCGGCAGAGAGCGGTGCCCCGGTTGCGATAGCCACAACGCCGAGAATCTCGTCGTGGCTGTGTTGTGCTAATTGGTGTTGCGTTATTCTCCGATATTCGCTAGGAGAAAGTGTTGTCTATGTGTCGATCGTATGCGTAAGGTAACTCACGAGAGTGTCCTATCATAGCGATCGCAGTTTGTTTTCACTGTAGTGTGTGTGAAGTGTTTCTGTGCGTGACGGTAAATCCCAATCCCTATCCCCAGTTGACAATTCTCGGGCTTTACCAATATGGTAGAGTCAGACCCATGCAGTGACTCCGACTCGGAGTTACGCAGTGGGGCAAAGCGGAAGATAGGACGGAAGAAAGGTGCGCCAGCACCAAAAAAACTCGCTAGCGAATGTTTGTCCAATTCTGACCCTCAAGCCCAAGCATCAGCATCGCTGAATAAGGGCTTAACAAGATCGCGCGCTTACCCCGCTTCCTGGCAGAGTAAGCCAATAGATTATTTTATGCCACGTACGCGCCAGTTGGATGTGAGATCGATCGCCTTATCGATCTTAGGCAAGTACCCGGGTGTAACCGATATTTATCGGATGCGCCCGAACAAGATCAAGGTCACCGCAAAGGACTGGTTTCAAGCCAATGCCATAGCGGCCGATACGGAGTATGCGGAGCTCTACCGGGTGTTTATTCCTGGTGGATCGGTGGAGGTAACCGGCGTGGTCGAAGAATTCGACTATCCGGAGGAGGATATTTTAAAAAATGGTGTCGGAACTTTTCCGTCGCCAGATACTCCAAAAGTACGTGTTTTGGAGGTTAAAAAACTATACAAAGCAGTGGTATTCGAGGAAGGTGGAAAAACCTTCGTCCCGACATCCTCCCTCCGGATTACGTTTGAGGGAATGGTACTCCCACAGACACTCGTTTGCGAGGGTCTAAGAATATCCATCCACCGGCCATACATTCCAAGGGTGGGCACCTGCTCTAGGTGCCTTCGGATAGGCCACTCCGAGGCGTTTTGCACTGGCAAAATAAGCTGCGGTAAATGTAGGGGGCAACACTCCACCGACGAATGCAAAACCTTGACCCCTAAATGTTCGCATTGTCTGGACGAGTGGCACGAGGTGGTAGTGTACCCTGTATGTAAAAAAATAATAAAAAAGAGCAATCAAAAACAATAGCCGAGCGGGCACGCGGTACGTTTAGTGAGGCTCTTAGGAGTGCTCAAAATACGTTTGCAGTGCTGGCCGATGGTGCGCCAAATGTACCAAATCTGACTGCATCAGAGCGAGTGGTCATAAGACCAAGAAAATTGACGAGATATTCCTACAAAAAGGTCCACAGGAAGGTCTTATCAAAAAAGGGAAACCCTGTGGCACCACAGCGTCGCGCCGAGAAAAAGACGCCATACCCCACATCCAATTGTCCTAGTCGAGGCGGTGATCCCTCAAAACGATCATCCCAAGCTCCCCGAGAGCAGACCAAGAACAAGCGATCCTCTCGGGCCGAGGCCCTTATGGACACTCCTGGCTTCACTACTGAACCTAGGAGCTTCTCGAGGGCTCACACCCCTTCCTTGACCGAAATCCTAGAGTCCCTTCTTATGTCCTTGAATCTTCCCATCCCACTGCAAATGATCGCTACTTGGGCTCTCCCGTACCTAAAGGGGATGATCAAACAGTGGCTGACACAATGGCCATACTTGAGTATGATGGTCCGTCTTGATGATTAAATCAAAATGGCTACCATCATACAATGGAACTGTAGAAGTTTGATTGGAAAAATAGACTCTTTTAAAGCCATAGTTGGCGAATATAGTTGTAACGTCTTCGCGCTCTGTGAAACTTGGCTATCGCCCAATACATTATTAACCTTCGGATATAATTTAATCCGTGAAGATCGAATCAACCGAGGAGGATGGGTGTTGCTTGGTATTAAAAAGAGTCACACTTTCTCAAAAATATTAACCCCCAGACAGGATATAATCGAAACTGTCGCTATAAAGGCAAAGATAGGCGATCTTCACGTGACAATTGCCTCTATTTATATCCCCCCGATAGCTAAGGATGAAAAGAACAGGATTGAAAACATCAAACAGGATCTTGGAAATCTAACAGTGGCTCTGCCTGGACCACTTTTAATCCTGGGAGACTTCAACTCCCATGGTTTAGACTGGGGATGTGTAAAGGATGATATTCGCGCTCCCTTAATCAGAGAATTCTGCGACAGACATAACTTTGCAATACTTACCTCAGGGGAGGCAACTAGAATGCAAACAGCAATGAGTAGGGCAAGTGCACTGAACCTGTCATTATGCTTCTCAGCTTTGTCCTTGGATTTTATTTGGAAGGTGATCCAGGACCCTATCGGCAGTGATCATCTGCCGATAGCAATCTCTTACATTAAGGGAGGATACTCAGTAGATAATTCGATCGTTAAATGTGACTTAACGAGGAATATCAATTGGGTGAGATACGGTGAACTTATGACCGCTTCACTCTTCCTTGATAAACCCGATTCATGTCCTGTAAAGGAATATAAAAAACTCGAATCATTGATAATCGAGTGCGCCCTTGCCGCCCAAACAAGGGGCTCCCACCAAGCAAGGACATTTAAAAAACCTCCCACTCCTTGGTGGGACAAGGATTGTCAAGCGGTATTTAACATGAAGCGGACGGCTTTTAAGGCTTTTAGAGACACTGGCTCCAGACACTTGTATATACAGTACAAGAGTTTGGAGAGAAGGTGCAAAAATCTTCTTAAAGCAAAAAAGAAATGCTACTGGCGAAATTACGTCAAAAAACTGAAGCCCTCCGTTTCATTAAAGTCACTTTGGAGAAAGGCTAGAAGAATGCGGAGTAGTAAACATACTAACGAGAGCGAAGGTTTTACCGGCGACTGGTTAAAGGATTTTGCCTACAAGTTCTGCCCTGACTTCGTTCCTGCGCAAAACTATTCTCAACATGCGCCTGGTAGTGATCCGAGGATGGATTCACCTTTCACCATGATGGAGTTTTCTCTCGCTCTCCTATCTAGCAACAATTCTACCCCAGGTATGGATCAGGTGAAAAGCAAATTGCTTCAGAACTTACCAGACGTGGGCAAGAAACGATTGTTGGATTTATTCAACCAACTGTGGGAGTTCAACATCGTCCCGCCAGACTGGAGAGAGGTGAAAGTTGCCACCATTTTGAAGCCTGGTAAACCGGCATCAAGACACGAATCGTACCGCCCTATCTCGTTACTTTCGTGTCTGAGGAAACTCTTTGAAAAGATGATTCTTTTTCGTTTAGAAGAATGGCTTGAATCAAACGGCCTTCTTTCAGCTACCCAATTTGGTTTTCGCAAAGCAAAGAGTACAAATGACTGCTTAGCGCTTCTTACAACAGAAATTGAACTTGCTCGTGCTCGCAAGCAAAACATGGGATGTATCTTTTTGGATATACAGGGGGCTTTTGACTCAGTTTCTCCTTGGAAACTGTGTCAAATGCTAGAAAATGCGGGGCTGGGTCCGAAGATGAACAATTTTCTCTTCAATCTTTTGTCGGAAAAAGTAATGAATTTCGATAATGGTCACGTAAAAATGAAACGGACCAGCTTCCATGGACTAGCACAAGGGTCCTGTTTGAGCCCCCTGCTATACAACTTTTATGTCAAGGATATAGATACCTGTCTGGCGGCCAACTGCAGCATTAGACAATTGGCAGACGATGGTGTTATTTCAGTCGCGGGCAGACGCACCATCGATATACAAGAAGCTTTGCAATCCACTTTGGATAATCTCACCAAGTGGGCAGATAGCCTAGGTATCACGTTTTCTGCGTCAAAAACTGAAATGGTCCTGTTTTAGCGACACGGTTAATAACAGACAGAGAGGACTATTTGAACAAAAATCTGATGTCTTTTTGTACGGGGAAAAGATATCAATATCCGACAATTTTCGATACCTAGGTGTTTGGTTCAACTCTAGACTGAAATGGAACACACACATCGCCCATCTGGTCCAAAAGTGTTCCAAGAGAATCAACTTTTTGAGGACAATCACAGGCTTCTGGTGGGGCGCACACCCATTAGATGTCCTGCGATTGTACAAGACTACAGTGCTATCCGTTTTGGAGTATGGAAGCATATGCTTCCAGTGGGCACCGAAAACGTCGATGATACAATTAGAAAGAATACAGTACCGTTGTCTTAGACTCGTACTAGGGAGCATGAAATCCACTCACAACATGTCCCTAGAAGTGATGACTGGAGTGATGCCGCTGAAACTTCGTTTTGAGCTGCTCTCGCTTCGTTTTCTGGTCCGATCCTTAGTATCAAATCCCTTGATTATAGAGAATTTCAAAGCACTAATAGAGGCAGGATCAAAGAGCAAAATCATTGATGTATATAATGATTTTGTCTCCCTACAAGTACACCCTAGCGCTTCACAAGCAATAAACCGTGCTGCCCTTCCTGAAGGCCTACAGTTCTTTTGTATGTACAGACTCCTCGTTGCGAGAGGAAATCAAGACCATACCTAATGATCTTCACCCGAAGTGTCCCGGGCATTTTTAGGAGAAAGTATGGCCATTTAGACCCTTCAAAACAGTTCTACACTGATGGATCGTCTTCTGGAAAGGGTACGGGCTTCGGTGTTTTTGGCATAACAACGGAGGTCGCGTTCAAGTTGAGGCAACCATGCAGTGTATACACTGCTGAGTTGGCCGCAATATTTTACGCGCTACTTATCATAGCTGCGAGCCCTTCTGGTCAGTACTTCGTTTTCACTGATAGTTTAAGCGCAATTGAAGCGCTAAAAACAGAGAAGGCTGTTAAGAGCCATAACTATTTTATCCACAAAATTATGGAAGTATTTGGCTCATTGTTTGAGAAAGCTTTTAGAGTTTCGTTAATTTGGGTTCCTTCTCATTGTGGAATTCCCGGCAATGAAAAGGCCGACTCGCTGGCCAAAAAAGGCGCAACCGAAGGCGCATTTTACGATAGACCAATCTCAACCCATGAGTACCTTCGCTCCCCACAGCAACTTTGTCTGTCTCGCTGGCAGAGCATGTGGGAAGCGGATGAACTCGGGAGATTCCTTTTCTCGATCTCTCCGCAAGTGTCCCTGCGGCCCTGGTTTGGTGGGCTCTCTGTGGATCGTGCGTTTATCCGCATGATGTCTCGGCTTATGTCGAACCATTTTGCACTGGATGCACATCTACAGCGCATAAACCTGTCGGACACGAAAGTATGTGGCTGCGGGGTTGGATTCCACGATGTGGATCACCTTCTGTGGCACTGCGTGGAATTTGAACCCGCCAGACCTGACTTGCTGAGGGCAATCCGGGGGATCGGACTGCAACCGGGTACTCCGATCCGCGACGTACTGGCTAACAAGGACTTGAGGTATATGATGATTATATACCGCTTCTGCCGAGAGAATGGTCTAATCCTTTGATTCCCTTCCTTAAGTTCCTTTCCATCCTTCCAAATGTTCCATCAAAAGTTAAATGTTGTCCTACGTTATATTCGTATTGTGCCACATAGATTCCGACACCGGCGCGACCCCACTGGGACACGGCAGCATCTCCGAACATCCACGGAGGCAGAAAAATATAGCTACTATTAGCACGGTTGTATCGCTCCTTGTTGTAACTGTTGTAAATGTTACACTTATATTACGTGCCTGTTCTTTGTCTACACCTACAACAATAGACCGGCAACAACATCAATAGCCCAGCATCACATCCACCACCATCGTTTCAAAAACACTACCACCACCACCACCAACCACCATACAACAAATACCACCACCAGCATCAGCATCACCACCGCCACCATCATCGCCATCACCACAAAGCTTCAACCGCCACCCATGAAAAAGACCACATCACCATCCGCCACTGCATTCCATAGTTTTAAGTTAGTTTTTAAAACAACCGAGCAAGCCCGGAATAAGGCTCATAATGGAAAAATAAAATAAAAAAAAGTTTTAAATGTAAATCTTTTACGTCCTGTGTGTGCGGGTGTAAAAGAGTCCGAAATCGTTCCCCACACGCGGACGTAACAACTAGTTTTCCCTGATACCACCAAGAAAAGAGCGATTTTCAAACAATTTATCAATTACATAAATGCAGTTAATCAAAATCCCGATGTAGACATAAGTGAGGAATTATTAAGTATAGAAGTTTAGACTAAGATATTTTATATTGGAATACAGTTTTTGTTTAAATCTTTAAAAAAAATCTACAGAAGAAGAATAGATTACTTTTTCTCGTTGTGTTTTTCATCTGAAGAGAATTTTTAAAAAATCTGCAAAATCTCCTTACTGATTAATATGTGTTACGAACGCGAAAAGAGTTCATGAAGGAACACGCTAGCAGCCAAAAGGGGAATAAACATAACAATCAAGAAATCCGCGAAATCGGTCGAAATACAAAGAATGCGAACAAAATTCATGAATGAGCATGCCAGCGCTCAAAGGGGGAACAAAAACATAACAATTGAAAGATACGTGAGGTCATAAGTAAACAACGTCCGGAGACCGTTCGAAAAGCGTATAAACAATAAGAGCCCTCACCGTTGATACTGTAAACAAATACAATCGACTATACGACAATTATCGCAAATAAGCAGACGCAATACGACTGTCAACGGGCGTGTTCACCCGACACCAATAGATTTGCCAGCATAAGAAGAATAATTCGATCCTTCAAATACAATATATGCTAACGTAAGGAGAACGATTCTATCGTTCATCTCGCTTTCTCTTTCAAGTCCTATGACAGATTGTTAGTATATAAGCAGGAGAAATTGTTAATAAACCAGACTTGTACTTTAAACCTCAACCGGTGCTTTTCGAGTCGCTGGGTTGGCAATCGAGTTGTACGGAGGTCCACATTAGGAACTTATTCTGATTTATCAGAACAAAAGCCTAACTGTCCGACCCGAACAATTCCGAGCGCCTTCACTTCTACGGTTTTCCGTCTAGCAAGGTCCACCGTTAGAAACTAGCTCCGGAATTCCAGAGCCAAGCCTAACGTCCGATTTGGCTACGACGGTCCGAAACTAGCGCGAGAGTTTCATGGTAGGCCAATCTTCGCGTGGTCTACCTACGGCGGCGGACCAAGCACTCCGAACTTTGTTCCCGCAGCAACAAATGGTGGCTCCAGAGAGGAGATTACAGTAACTCGCGCGCGCAATTGTAATCTCTTCCGAACGAACTTACGTTCATGGTGTGCTGTCGCCATAAGAACAGCAAAACAGTTCTGTGTATTAAATGATTCGCGAAGACGGTTAAAACATAACAAAAGTGATTAAGCGTCGTGAATATCGAATCAAGTGCAAGTACAGAACTTTTCAAAGGGCTACGGACTAAAGTGATGTTCTAAAACTTCTACGGACGAGAAAGTGAACAATATTAACCACGAACAACAGTGATTCAAGTTGCGCACCTCTTCCACCGCAGTCGTCCTTAATCATCACAATCGTGAAAGATCCAGCCAGTGCATCAAGGGAAGTAAACAGTAATCCGAAAAGGGTAAGTGTAACGTTCTATTTAAGCACGGCAAGGAAATCTTTTGATTCGTCCAAAATGCCTTACAAGTTTACCGAGAATAACACAGGTAGTTGTCGACTCTGTACAGCGGAAGATACCGCTGAAGAGAGTATGATCGCATGTACAGAATGCGATCGCTGGTTCCATTTGGTATGTGCCAAATTAACACGGAAACCAAAGCCAGAGGAAGCCTGGCTATGCTACAAATGCCAACAGATTAAGTATGAGCTTAATAGGCAAAGAGATGAGCTCAAGACTCTCGCGGAAAGAGACGCAAAAAATAGAGCAGAGCTGAAGACCTTGAAGGAATACAAAATGAACCTGGGAGAAGGAAGTTCCACCAGGGAACAAACTCTGCAGGAAATGGTATCACAATTGTTAGTGAGCCAGCAAAGGCAAATGAAAGAATTCATTACGCTAATGACGAACAACCGTGTTGAATCCACCCAAATAGGGATCTTGATCAAAAGACAAGCCCAAATGCAGTTGCCCAGATTCGATGGCAACACGAGTCAATGGACAAACTTTAAAAAGACGTTTGTAGACACTACCCGAGAAGGGGAGTTTTCTAATATAGAAAACTTAAATCGTCTAAAGCAAGTTTTACACGGAACAGCCTACAAGACTGTTCAACAATTGATGATGGAGGCGGAAAACGTTCCGGAGATAATAAAACGTTTAGACGAAACTTTCGGTAGACCTGATATGGTTTATTTGGAATTATTGAATGATCTCCAAAAGTTACGAAAGGACTCAAAAAACGTGATCTCGGACATGGTTAACGCCCTCGAAAACATCGTAACGAATGTAAAACTTATGGGGAGATCGACGTATTTGAACGATCACAGGCTAGTGATAGATTTAACGGCTAAGTTACCGCATCACATTCAAGTGAAAAGAGCGGAACATATGGCGGCCGCATCATCATCACTAGATGTTCAAAATCTAGAGGAATTATGTCGATGGCTCAAACCCTATGCCAAAACGTCGGAAATGATGAACACGATCGCAGTTCATACACAGAAGGGAAACAGTCATTTCCATGATCAAAAATCAACTACTAAGGCTGAACTACAGCCTACAAAAAAGGAAACAAATTCCTACAAGTGGTCAAACGGGGTAATGAAATGTTTAATATGCAATAAACCTCTTGCTGCGATCACATGCTATGCATTGTTTAGGGAAGTACCTTCTGAGCGAATAAAAATTGCTCGAAACAAACGTTTGTGTCAAGGTTGTTTAAAAACAAACAATCATTCAATAAACGATTGCAGGTCCGCACAAACTTGCGGAATAAATGGATGCGAAAGTAAGCACCATAAGATGCTTCATGTAAAGGTTACACCTCCCATAGTTGAAAAGAAGGTGTAAATAGCCATTATGAACAAAATGCATTATCAACACATTACCAGGTATTACCGGTAACATTAATAAACGAAGATAAAAAGATAGATACATATGCTTTCCTAGATCCCGGATCGTCCTTAACACTTTTGGAAGCCAAAGTCGCAAAGAAACTTGAGCTTACACGGAAAGAAATACCTCTTCAATTACTTTGGACACAAGGTAAAATGGCCGACCACGTCAAAAGTCAAAGCGTGGAAGTAAGAATCAAGGGTGCCACAAAAAAGGGATTTGTACTAAAAGACGTAAGGACAATTAACAATCTTAAGTTGCCAATTCAATCTTTGAATTACGACAAATTGTGCGATGAATATCCTTACCTGAAGGACTTACCCATAAATGCCTATAATAACGTTCAACCGACAATCATAATTGGCATTAAACACAATCACCTTTTAATGGAAATATCCCATAGATATGGAAAATTAGGTGATCCGATCGCAATGAAAACAAGATTGGGGTGGTTGATTTATGGCAAGGCAGCCCATGATCAAGGAATTAATCATTCCATGATAATAAAAGAAGACGAAGGAAGTCTCCGTCAAATAAGGCCAAATTATTTATCAAGAGAGAATTCTGGTGCAAAACCAGTCACTCAGCTTCCCGAATTAAAGGACAAGGCACGAAACAATGATGAATCAGTTGAAAACTTCCCGAAAACACGGAAGAATGCTATCAAAGGAAAGATTAATAAATGCTGCATAAGGGAAAACGTTGATGCACCGCCCAAGAAAAGGGCAAAACGGAAGAAGACAATACCTTGCACGCGGTATTCGAAACAGCTTCAGACAAGCACGACAAATGTTGATGCAACAATACACAAAGATGAATACGTATCAGGGAAGCGTACGAACAAAGCAAGGTTCAAACCAAATATATGGAATGCGCTATTAATCATACTTCTTCTATTTGCAGCTCAAGCCTTTGGAAAAACGATTAATGGGTTAAACGCATACGATTGTGCGAATGATAACATCAACATAACGAGTTACTCATTGATGAAAGTAGCCTCTTGCATACCTCAAACAGAAAACATAACTACAGTCGAAACCAAGATTCAGGTATTGCAACGTAGTCCGAAAACATTAACCCACGTTCGCCAATGTGAGGTAATAATTAAACGCTCGATCAAACACTGCGGGGCTTGGTCTCACACCTCTGAATATGAACATGGTTTCGCGTATATAGTAAAGGAATTTACTCCGGATGAATGTAGGCACGCTCAAGTGGTAGGCGAAATTTCACTCTCTGATAATTATAAGATTAGGGAATTACGTCGCAATCACACCACCAGAGGGCAGGCATTGATCATCGGCAGCGTCACGGGCTCATCGTGCGAGGGAGGTGTCTACTCAACACCATCTTATACGTGGACAAAGGCGCTGGTATACTACGAGTACGAGATCAGCATGTACGACTACGTGACGACAGCGAACATCGAGGAAGACCAAGTGACACTTCGAAGTGGTATCGTATGCCCGTACAGTGTTGGTTGGTGTTTGGACACGGAATACGGCTATCTCACCTGGGATTTAGATCAACAAAAGCTCTGTGAAAGGACCGACTTCGAGATCATCTACGAAGGCACGGTCAATAAAACGTTTAACAGCAACAAGGGCGATCGCATAAACGCCGTTTACACCTTGATCACACACGAACAGATGTTTTCAATAAGGGCGCGTGATGTAAAACAGATCTGCGGTTTTGACAGTTTCGATACAGATCACCCGATGATCTTTATCCTTGAGTCAAACGGTTATCAATCGCCGTTTAAGCGCAAGGCGGTAAATGGGAGAAACCTGGATCTCTTTACCTATTTCAACTCCAAGATAACGTTGGTTGAAAGTTACCTCGGGCAGAAACTGAATGATGTGTACACCGCGGTAATGACAGAAATATGCAAGGTCGATAAGGCACTGATGGAAACAAAACTAACGTTAGCCCGTATCAATCCAACCGAATTTGTCTCCAATTTGATACGACGACCGGGGCACACAGCAGTAGTCGCCGCAGAAGTGCTGTACATCCTTGAATGCAAGCCAGTTTTCGTCACCTATGAGAGGAAAGATGAATGCTATCAAGAGGTGCCGGTACAGTATAACAATCGGTCGATGTTCATGGCACCGGTTACAAGAATGCTGCAACTACGTGGTACCCAAATTGACTGCACTCCACTGCTGCCTGCTAAATTCAATATCGGTGGTCGATGGTATACGACGGATCAAAGACTACGGGAAACAACGCCGCCGCAAGAGTTAACGACGGACGTCGTGACAAGCTGGTCATACACTCCCTTGCCAAGTCTAATGGAAAGTGGCGTGTATGATTACGAGAATCTGCAGCGAATGAAGGATATGGTGTACGAACAGAGTGACAAACGAATCGCTTCATCAGTCGTACACAAGATGATATCCGGCCAGCATCCCAATCTACAAGGCTTCTCTTTCGAGCCGCTCGTCTCCGAAAACATCATTCATGACGCCTTTCATAAGTATTGGTCAAAACTACTATCATGGTCAACCTGGTTGGGCAACATAACGTCTACAGCGATCGGTATCTACATGTTAACCCGAGCTCTTAAATTCATCGTCGACACCATAATACACGGCAG